>NW_027555847.1:464991417-465248917 GCF_003287225.1 Phascolarctos cinereus | reverse complement strand
TTTTTGTCTACGATTTTTCAAACTGCTCTGTGACATGCCAAAAATCCTCTTTAAAATGGAATCAAGTTCTGTTTATGAGTATTTGATTTCGCCTGTATGTAGCAAAAAACCAAACACACACACACCTAGTATTAGTCAGTGCAAACAATTAAGAATCTAGATTTAGTTCAATATATAATTTTATAAAATATACATTTTAACATATTCTGGTTTAAATGTGTAATCTAGTTGTAACAAAATAAATTCATTATGATCATACTCTATACTACAGACATGGTCAAATTGACCATCCAGACATACACACACACACATGAATTTTCATTAAAGAAACATAACTTGAATACATACATTTTTCTCCTACTAAACCTGCTCAGATGCATCTGCACTTAATCTGTTATTCATTTCACCTACTAACCAAGAAAGCCACTGCTATACTAGTCTTCTAGGCCAGATGGAATTGGGAAATAAAGCTAGCAATGAGAGTTACTGTGCAAAGAAGGTACAGTGCCTTGCGTATAGTAGGACCTTAATACATGTTCAATTAAATACTTGTGTTGGACTAGGACAACTGAGAAGCAGCGATAGAGCTATGCAGTTTCTTAAAATCAGAACTGCACAGTTTTTCTTATCTCCTGACTCCTATACTGTTATCATTATTACCAGTTTTAACAGCTGTTTTTATAGTTACAATATATTTAGTTCCCATATATGGTCACAATAGTAATATAGTGAAAAAGAATACCAGACCAGGAGTCAGGCCTGTGTGATTTGAGGCATTAACTCTCCTCATTTGGGGCCTTATTTTGCTCATCTGTTTTGTTCCACAAAGAGATTGAACTACATGATCTTCAAAGTCCTTTCCAGATCTAAATTCCATGATTCTGAGTAATCAAAAAACACTATTAGCAGCATCAAAAGCACATTAGGGAGCTTTCTATTATTTAAGAGGCAGTGTGGTGTAGTAGAAAGAGCCCTGGATTGGAAATCAGGATTTGGGTCAGGTTCTAAAAGAAACTTGCTTTATGATCTTGTACTTAAACACACTCAGCTTCAGTTCTCTCTTCTCTAGAAGATCACTAAGGACTCAAGACACCTCTGGTTCTACAAAAAAAAAAGTTTTCTGTAATTTATTGTTCCTCCTCTTCTTGATTTTCTTTCCACTATAATCAATTGCCTTGACCTTTACTTTCTCCCCCATCCCTATGACATTCAATTCCTCTAGAATACAGACACTAACCACAATAACTTTTTGTTTCTTTATATTACCTTTGGGATAGGGTACAAATTAGATGTTAACCATATGTTTCCGTCCCTCGTCCCCCCCCTCCTCCCCCTTACAAATGTCTAGCATGATTCCAAATGAGGAGAGATGAGGAATAAGCGCTAATAACTGTTGAAAGGCAGAATGATTGTGGATAGTAAGAGTTCTTTTGGCAGAAGAGGAAATGGGATTGGGTATAGGGAAAAGGAAAGAAACATCTTGCTATTACCCCTCAATTTTCTGAGCAATACCTCCTAAATAAATAGTTGGAATATACTCTACCACCTTCTCTGCTATTCCTTTCCCTTTCCAGTCATCTGTAAGCCCAAAATAAATTAACTCTATTGTAATGCTCCTGGTTGCAATGGGCATGTTAGGGAAAGATTTTAATTTGTGAGGAAGATGGCAAGATGACAAGAGTCCCAGTTTTATTTAAGCTTTGCATGTTCTGCAGTTCTCAGGACATAGTATTTGGAACATGTTTTTGCAAGTTAATGTAAAAACATGAGGGCAGAATTGTCAACTTTTGCTGTCTTTATCCCAACTTCTTTCCTTTTCTCCATTAACTACAATACACCAACCTGTTCTCGGATTTACTCAGTGTTGCCTGCTAGTTAAAGAATGAATAAGAGATTCCAGATAGTAGGAATCACTAGAGAAAATTTGGAGCTACATCTATAAAGTGGAAGATTGAAGTCACCATACTCTTAAAGATAGGTATAACATCTAAAGCTTGAAGCTCAACACATAAGCCTACCTAGGTTTTGCCCAATGGGCTAGGACACTTGATTATCAATCTATTTGGAGTTGAAAAACCTTTTTTTGTTGTTTTTGGTGAGGCAGTTGGGGTTAAATGACTTGCCTTGGGTCACACGGCTAGTAAGTGTCAAGTGTCTGGTCTGAGGCTAATTTTGAACTCAGTTCCTCCCGACTCCAAGCCCGGTGCACTATCCACTGTGCCACCTAGCTGCCCTGAAAAACCCTCTTTTAAAAAAAATTATTTTTATTTTTTTGGATACACATCCATATATCTCATTAGTTTACTTTCTGCTCAAAACTTTTGAATGGTTCCTGATCCCCTATAGCCTGCAGAAAATGCAAATTCCATAGGACTGCTATTTAATGTCTTCTAGAATATGCTTCTAACCTACTTTTCTAGACATATTTCATATAATCCACCTTCTAGCCAAACTGGATTACCCGCTGTTGTTTTGTCCTCTGCATTTATCCAAATTATTGCCAATACCTGCAACGTTCCCTCCATACTGCCATCTAGTGAAATTCTTCAAGGCCCAGCTGAAGTACCACCTCCAAGAATCTTTCACTCCCATTCAGAATGACCTATCCTACCTCAGTTTTCTTACCATTTTGGATCTCTTTTTTGCCTTCACACTACCTTATATCATACATATTTTTAATATGTTTCTTATCCTTCTCCCCATTTATGTAGTTATCTTTTAATCTCCAGCACCTACCACAGTGCCTTGTGCATAATAGACGTTTAACAAATGTTTGCCAGATTAAAACTGAAATTTTTATAGTTTGATTTTTAAAATGAAAAATCAGTTTTGAGTATGAGAATTTTAAAACTCTTAAGTGACCAAAACCAAAGGCCAGTAATCCTTGTGCTAGTCCAGTCAAACCTTCCTTTTTATTTAAGGTTTATCACAAGGAAATTGTGTATGCTTTTGCTATGAAAAGAATACAAGTATCAAAAGCCCAAGAAAAAAGTGATTCATTCATCCAATAAACATTATTAAGTACCGGGTCTCTGTAAAGCACTATGCTAGCTGTTAAGGATACAAAGATGACAAATGTTACCTCTTGCTAGGCATATGACATGTACACAGATAAGTACAAAACATGTCAGGGAATGATGAGGGCTATGGAGTAACAAATGGGTAAATTTGTTAAAGGAAAATTTGAGGACAGATTATTTTCATTTAAGAGAAACTTCAGAGTTAAAATGGTTAAGGTGGTCCATCAGATTTCATTTTTTGCACATTTTTTAAAATATAACTGTGTGAAACTACTCTTCACAATACCAAAATCATTCAAAAGAGATGAATGTTACTTGTGAATAAAAACTCTCAAGGGTCCCTTCCTAAAAAGTTTAGTGGACTGTGCTCAGAGAGACTAAAAATCTTAGCTCATATTACCTCCTAGATTTTTAACATAAGGGTTATGTGTCTCAACTAAAGTCAGAAGCACAAGTGAATACATTTACAAGGCAAGTAAAACATTAAATATGACCAAACTCTATGTAAATTGTCAATATTTTTCCTTTTCTTACACTTGTTATAGAGGCAGTGTATAGCACAGCACATCAGTCAAATAAGATTTTTCCATCACCACTTCTGAACAATATTTGTAAACATGAATGGATAATTATGCAGAAAACAGAATCAAGTTCTACTGGGGGAAAAATCAATAGATCTATTTAATCTAGGGGGAAAAAAAGTAGTTTTTAAAATCTCCAAATTCTGGAATATTAATGCAGGTGAACTTAAACAGTAACTCTCAAATTTGTATTCTACCCCTTTCTGAAATGTCTTACAACCTCTCCTAGAAGGAAGGGAAAAAAAGAGAAAATGAAGCTGGCCTTTCTAGGAAGGAAAAAGAATGGGCCAAGAAGAGAAGGCTACAAGCTGCTAGGAGGTGGAGGGAAGCTGGACAAGAGCTATAAAAAATAATTTTCCCTAGATCTGCAATAAGAAATTGCCACCAAATTTATGCAGATTAAAATAAATTTAAAATATATGGAACTGTATAACTGAAAGTGTTTAAGTGATTTTCAAGGACACTCCTAGGGAAGTGTCCTCAGGACAAGGAGTTGACTAGATACAGAATCTTGAACTACATTACCAATATAGAGAGTTCACAGCTGTGTCTAAATCTATGTGTCTTAATAGTAAATTCGTATCTACGTGGCACGTGCTAACAGAAAAATGACCTGCTGCAGCTTTCTATTTATTTGCAAAACAAGTACGAAGATAAGAGCTGTATAAGGTACCACATAGACAAAGGGGCTTATTTTGTAAACCTGAACCTACACAAAAATCTCTAAGAATTAATGTGCATGATTCGTGCACTCAATGGCCTATGAATATACAACAATTAGCATCAGTTTTCCTTTTTTATATTTGAAGCCTAATTATCTGCTGAAAATTGGGACAAACTAATTAATATATACTATTGCTCAATGAATCTGTAAATTATTCATATAAGCATCTTATTCAAGAGAGTCAGTATGTGAATACAGGTAAAATTAAACTACACAGGATTTATACCACCTATTTCATTTCTCTCCCACCACTGCAACATGTTATCATTTATATTATGCAAACTAGCCATAAAAATCACCAAGGAGAAATTTTATATCATGTTCCTTGGAACTGTTTCAGTCTCAGTGATGTTACCAAGCTTCCTGTTCACTTAACAAGGTGACTATAAATGAGAGTCCACAAGGAAGTCTTATTACTTTACAGCTTCATCCTATAGTATTTGTTTCTTTTCTTTCCCTAGAAGCAGAACTGATCAATATGTGAACCTGACATAAATCCTGAGAGTTTCACACATTTATTTGACCTCAGGCTAATGATTATATAAAAGACTCATGTAGGTGAGGCCCTGGACCTAATGGGTAAAAAACTTTAACACAAAGTTTAAGCATCCTCATACTACTGATCTGTAAACTAACTTGAAAACAATTCTTCCAGATGCCACTGGGTTTTTGTTTTTTGTTTTTAATGAATGGGGTTCCTGAGGTGATGCTTAACTAGATCTGAAATATCCAGTCACAAAGAATAATACTATCCTTATATATATGTGCCTTCTGAGCCAATGATACGTTTCAACTACACTGTCTTGTTGGCCTTTTCTCCTTTTGAGACAAGTAGCAGGTTTTTAAAGCCTGGTTAACTGGCACAGACTGATTTTGAATAGGACACCAAATGACCACTGGTAGGGCAGCTGGCCTAGGTTACAAGGGCCATAAAACAAACAAAAGCTAACAGATCCACTTGATGATCTAACTCATGCTTCTGACATTTATCACTGTGTTCTCATTAGGTGAGCTTAACCAGTCATGGGATTATCTACTCAGTAGAAAAAGGTAAAGGATTACAGTCATAAAACCATTATATAAAGATCTGAAGATAGCTCAAATATCAGTTTTATTCTAATAATTATTGCCCATAAATGACTAAATAAAATATCAAGAGATTTAAATAAGTTATTTCCCTATGACTGCTACTTTATCAAACATGCTAACTCAATACTATTACACTGTTTATTCTGATGGGCATACAAAACAAACCTGAGGCAGCAGATTAACTTATCAAAAGTTATTACTATAATGTACTTTGGAAATGAAGTTATTGTTTAAATAGAAAAATGCAGGATTCAGTTTAGCTGATTAGCTGGGAAAAACATTGTAGCCATGGCATACCTTTTCTAAAAAATTCTTATGTCTAATTGAATTTTATAAAAATTAACACAAAATCACAATAACACAAAAGCAGGGATTATTAACCCTGGGGTCTATCAACTTTTAAAAAATATTTTGATAACTATTCCAATTTAATTGGTTTCCTTTGTAATGCTATTCATTTTATGCATTTAAAAACATTATTCTGAGATGAAATCTAAAGGCTTCATCATAATACCAAAGGAGTTCATGACATAAAAACTGTTAAGAATTCCCTGCTTTATAACATATTGTCTTTGGTTTTGTGTGGTATTTCAGAGTCAGTGTTACCAATACTTTATGGGTAACGTTACTAAATTTTTTTTGCTCCTGATTTAAAATTTGAGTTTTTAAAATTCAATAACTAAATCTGCATTTAGAGGGAGAAAATATTTTAAATACTTTTGTCTCTTTATAATACTTAACTAACAACCTTTGATGCATTATTTCAAATTATTCAAATTTTTTTCATCTACAACATGTTAAGGCATAATTCCAAGGAAACTTATTAAAAATGATTACCAAAATTTGTGAGATATGGAGAAGTTGGGGAAAAAAGCAGCATGTTTTAACTTATAATTTTAATACAGCAACCAAAGAAGACTCCAAATACTGTACAGTGAAGTGTAATATCGTACACTATATACTGTTATAATACACTATCATTACATTACAGATTTAAAAAACCCAAATGTAATTAATACAGCAATCACAAATAAAACAAATCAAAACGTGCTAAATAACAATCAGTGCTGTAGGGATGGTGTAACTTCTATGCTAATTTCTTTTAGTCAACATTTAAAGCACTTGCTGTCTTCTAAATATATACACTATTACTTCTTATTTATATATTTTAAATAACATTTTCCTCCAAAAAGTGCACTCATTAGTTCTTGGCAATAATCCTCAAAGTCAAATAAACCTGAAAATACTAATAACTTTTTCAGTCTTTTATTGCTCTACCACAGGCATAAAGGCTCAGAAATGGGATTCTGCATTTTAGAAAGGATGCAAGATCTTAAAATGTAAAATATTAAGTAGTTGATATTGACAAGGAAAAATAACATCAACTAAAAAGTTCAACTAGTTTTCCTTTTCTTTTACATGACAATAATCATGTTAATATTGTAATATAAAAGCATAGAGATTCCATAATTAAAAATATTTAATGTTAAATATACAAGTAATGGCATTTTCTTCATTAATTCACATTTTGTATGATTCCTGCTGTTTTGGAACAAAGCTAAAACTCCCACGATTTAATAATACTAACATGAATTAAAACATTTAGCATTTCTATGTATTGTCAAAAATAGCAGAACTTGCTAAGTTACCTGGCAAATTTCACGTTATTAGTATCCTTTGTTATTTTGTTTACTAAGCATACATTTAAATATTATGATTTAAAAAAAAAATAAACAATTCTGGGTCTTCTGGTCCTCAAAATAATACATTTCTTACAAAATTAGTAATGATGGGCATTAGAACAGGATAATTTTGTAAAACTAATCTAATAATCCTCTTGCAAATCTTATCTACCAATCTTATTCAGAATACCTATTTTGTTACTAACTCTAAAAGGACATCTAAAATTCAATTGTAAAATGGTTAGAATTTGGCCTATGGTACAGTTGTTTGATGAGAAAAATAGCCCAAATGCAAATTGAGTCTTATGAGAATTTTTTAAAATCTCCAATTCTTCTCTGCAGTATTTTAATAATGAGCCAAATCAAAGTACTCTTGAATGGCTTTAAAAACAAAATGACATAATGACTTGAAAAATAAAGATTTTATGATTGCATAAAAAGTTCAAGTTAACATAATGTCAAGTTCTTGTGTGATTAATAAGAGAAGTGGCATATTAATGCTGTGCCTAAATATTCAGACATTCCTAAGTGTTAATTTATAGGAAAATGTTAGCAAGCAGCTTATATTAGTAGTTAACCATGTAAAATAATACTGTTATAAATTTTTCCATCTTGTAGCTAACAAATGATACATCAGTGATTCTCAACAAATGTCAATACTGACTGGTATGTGGAACTTTAGCAAATGATATTCCCTGAGGCAAAAACCCCTGCACAAAACTATTGCTCACTTTCCATTAAATTGGGTACTTTAGACATTTCCAGAAAATCTAAGAACCACAGCTGTTTTTCAGTCATATCTCAATGATAAGCAGTAAGCTTGACTGGGGAAAGAAAGAAGAAAAAAAAACCAACCAACCCCAATACTGCTACAAAGCAAGAAGTTATCTTCATATCGTCCATAGCCAATAGCTGCTAAACTTGGCTACATAGCAGTTTCCCAAGGAATATTATGAGAATAGTGATGGGAAAAACAATAAATTTTAGGCTTTTAAACTTATTTCTAAATGTATCATCTCTTCATGGTTTGTAATTCATAGTTAATAACAGATATTTTCATACATGGTATTGTGCAGTATTATATATGAGTTTTAAATTTTCAACTGCTTTCTCCACACTCTTTACTAATATTATGGTTGTTTTTAGATATACCTGAACTTGGACCATTAACAACAAACATGATAAGTTTACCTATAAGAAAGATAATTGAAGGGAAAAATATGCAGAAATTAATTTAAAATGTTCAACCAGACTAAAGACTGTAAAATAAAGCTTAGTTTGAAAAGTTAACCTAAAGTTAATGCATAACTTCTAAGAGGAAATAAAAATGCAATGACTACTGCAAGACTTTCTGGTTCACAGAGTAAAAGTTTGGTGATCATTTACAGTGATTCCCATGCTGTCACAAAGGGCAGGACTAAGATAACAATATTTAATTCTATAGCAACCTATTTGATTATTGTACACGTAAAAGAAAAGGGATGGCTATAATTAAAGAGAATGAGACAAAATAATTATACCGAACTTCTAGTGTTAGACTTAGTGAAGATCTGTCATTTTGCTTATCTCTAACAGGCAGCACCTACACCATTCGAGACCTCAGCTGAGGTAAAATCATTTCTAGGAATCTGATCACTTCAGAGCCAAGCTTTTTATTCTTTAAACACAAGAGAGCCCAAACTACCAATCTAATGTCCATACATCAGTGTAATGTAAGCAGCCATGCTGTAGCAACAGAAATTAATAAAATGTCTGAGGTTATGACCAAATTACTGCTTTGGCATGTACATTCTGATTCACATTAGATAAGCATGAAAACTTAATATGAGAGGTTTAACTTTGTGTTTGTTTTGCTTTACTCAAATAAGATTTGGAAGTCATCAACCCAACACATAAAGTCACAAGTGAAGAAACTATTTTTGTGTTAAAAGGTGATTCTGTGATTTACCTGGAAGCAAGGAATTACCTTGTTAGACAGTTTCCCTGTGGTAAAAGAAGAGGAAATGTACATTTTAGTGACCAAGAAAGCCAAAATAATTATTGTGGTTAGATACTGTAGTCTGTAGATTTATACATAAGAGTTCTTATAGCCAAATGTGAAATGTTATTTGGTGGTTATATTTCACACCTTATGCAAAAATAGTACACACTATAAAATAATTAGTTACAAATCTCCTTCAACCTACTCTCTGATCTGCAGAAAGACAGATTCTTCTAAGTAAAATCTGGAAACCAAAAACACCTGAAAGTTTCCAAATTTAAAAAAAAAACTTGATAAAATTAACCCAAACATGCCTCATTCAGTTTAAAGTGTTCAGATTCTCCAAAACTAAGTGACTTCAATTGATGTACTTTCACAAAGAGAACCTTTTTCTTTTTAAACAGAGAAGCATTAATTAAAGTGGCTAAATTCCTTGTGACAAAAAGAGGTTTTAAAATATCTGATAAGATAACCTGCGGATATTTTCCAAATTAAAATATATTTTTCATGGACCTGTTTTATATGTGCAAACAGAAAAGGCCAGGCCTTCAATGCTCTAGAGAAGAGACCATTAACATACATTTTGTCTTTCCATCCATGCAAATACAACTTAATTTCTGTGAACAGAGGAAGAATGTAAAATAAAATGCACATTACAGAATACAGATCTGCAGGGTAAGAGGTAAAATAGTGCAATACCGATGTGAGGATAAACATTCTTTGTCTTATGGAATAAGCATGACAGCTGCTTCTCAAGGAAGCTGGCACTAAAGATTTCATGAATACACTAAGTGAATGCCAAGTTGCTCAGGGTATGATGCAGCAAAATTTGCACCACAAATTCAAGTGAAGCCAACAAATGATCCTATGGGCACCAAAATAAAACAAGGAAACATTATCTGTTTCCAAGAAATTTCAACAAAGACACTTAGCATATACAAGTTATATACCATTGATCAAAATTTTAGAACAAAGCAACTCATTAATAAAGAATAATTCTCAGTTGATAAGTTCTCTGTGACTGACAAACTTTGAAAATTGGAGATCATGTAACTATATCTACCATTATCTATTGTACTTCCTACCACAACACTCTTTAACCTACCTTTCTGTGAGTTTGAAAAATTAGATGGCATTTGCCTTGCTTAGGATTCAGGAGATAATATTAACATGCTACTGTTTACTAACAGAGCATCCTACAGGCTGTGTTGATTCAGACAGTAACATAACGGAATCAAATTCACTTTATCATTCTAGAACAGGTTTTTTTTGTTTTAACCTTGCTCAACTGGTAAAAACTGTGTTATCATTACACTCTATTTCCAAGTTATTTTAATCAAGAATACATAGCTCTATGAATGTGTTTAAATCTAAGGAAATGTCAGGTTCATATAAAGTGTCTAATATACTGTATTATGAATTTTAATATACAGTTCAGTTCTGGTTGTTCTCAGATTTACATAAACATATTTTTACACTATAATAAATGTCTGGGATGGTTATTTGGAATAACTAACTCCAACAAATTTAATTTTTGCCCAGTTCTAGCTTTTTCAATAATCTTAAACATACTTTTAGCAAGAGAACTTTCACATGTTTGAAGAATTAAGACTCTCATGGAATTAAAATTACAAAGAACTTTCAATTACCCACATCTACAGCAGAAACTCATTCTCAGTGCATTTTCTAATAACTAATTTACAGGTAATTCAGAGCCAGCCTGGGCAGGAGTATATTAAAAGCTATTGCCAATCACACACTTGCTATCATGCACTGAATAACAAGATATAATCTTTGAAGTATACATACAAGATTTTTTCTTTTAAATGACTAATCATGTATGTGGTCCAGCCAACAACATTACATATTCACATAAACATTCTGCCCTTATTAGCCCCTCACTAATCAAGAATGATCCATTGGCTCAGTTGCATTAGTCATGTCAGCATCTTGACTATCCATCTCTTCAGGTTCCTCCACAGAATTTCCTTTTTGTGCTTTTGATCTTGTGGCAAATGTTGTTCCCACTGCACTTGTCACATTTCCATCAGTTGTTTCCACATTCAAATGCTCAGTACCACCAGTTACGGGAAAAGATTCAGGTAAGCCAGCCTGAAAACTCCCAGATTTTGCAGATGAGCTTACAACTTCTACTTTCCTTTGAGGAAAATCAGCTGGTGACTGCTCTGTGTTCTGATCCCGCAAGTGCCTGTCCATTGAAGCCTGGATAGATGAAACCATTTCCTGCAACTTTTTCCGCTGTGCTTCAATCAAGTTAGGATCCAGCTGCCTGCTGTCTCTCATTGTTACTACTCCAGGAGCTATCCGAATAAGCTCACTGTTACTAGAAGGCGCTGTGAATACAGAAGGATCTGGTTTTGCAGAACTAGCAGCAAAATCTGTCCCTGTCCCTGTACTATGTTTTCTGACAACTGGACCTTCTCTAGCTCTCTGATCCAGGTGGGGGCTACTGGAAGCAGTTCCAAGAGAATGCCCTTTTCCCTGGAAGGCAGTTACATTATGCAGCTGTTCTGATTTCTTTTTCACTACTCCACCACTACCTAATTTCAAGAGACCATGTGAAGGACTTGATTCTCGACTTCTTGAAGTAGTCTCTGCTCGAACCTGACTTACAGCCTCTTTCACTAAATCTTCAACATTAGGACCAATAGGGAAGTGCCCTGCAGCATCCACACACAATTCCAATCTATCTTCTGAAGCATTGTAGACAAAAGTTTTACCAGGAAGATGTGGGAAAGTGCAATGCTTGCCATCAGTCATACCTGTGAAGAAGGAAGAAAGTCAGAAATTTAACTTCTTCAATTCTTATTTAAAAGATTACTGAAAAAGCATTGTTACCTCTGAAATACAGTGAAGCTTAACTACATTAACTCAGTGAGTGGTCAGCAGCTTTATGCAGCTTTTCCACACTTAGCAGTTGAGAAACCAAAGAATTAAAAGTAATAAGGATATCCCACCATATAGAAAATGAACTTAAAGTATTTGTTTATAAGTCTTCACCTACTTGATAGAAAACTGCAAAAGACAAATTATCATTGGGAGAAAGCACTAGCTAAAGAACAACTTAAAATGAAGATGAAACATCTCAGAAAGTATATTATGTAATTCAAGGGAAATGTGATTCAGTTTTCCAAAATTCAAATTCTACAATTTTTACAAACACATCTAATATATTTAATGGAGAATTGCCTAATAAGACCATAATGGAGAATGAGATTTGGTCTTCTGGCCTATCAGAATGATAGATTCCTGACCAGAGACTTATGCCCAAAAAGAGCCAGAAACAATGTATTTGCCTAGAGATAGTTGGTCTGATTATAAAGACTTTTAATTAAAAAGGCATAAATTAGGAAGACTAGCAGGAGGTGCTCTGTAGTCCACAGGCAAAACAATAGGAAAGAGAGGCAAAAACAATACTCAGATCCAATATGCCAGGTGCCAATATACCAACATGTGAATTGTGTTATAATAAAGAGGATGTTTAAGTTCACAAAATAAGAAAGAAAATGGAAACCCAGAAGCACATCACAGTTTTGCTAAGATGAGTTATACCTGAAATATAACAATGAAAAGGGTACTTATTCCCCATTCAAAGGGACTAGTTTGGGAGACAGAGTAACATTGCACATCACGGAAATATTTAATTTGTGAAAATCCACAAACCTCATGGAAGCATGGAATTGGGGATGAAGAGAGAAAACACCTGAGTGAAGATCAAGACAGAAAAAAAATGAGGCAATATAGTAGTGGGAATATATAGGGGGACCCCTGCCACAAGGCAAGATAGAAGAAATGGATGATGCAGCTCATAACAGTACTTGGAGAAAGGTTAAAGAGTTCCTAAGAGATAACAATAGGAGCAATGGACATAGCCTAATTAAAATCTGTTTGGCTTTTTAATGTATATTTGTTATAAGGATTTTCCTCCCAATTAGGGAGAGAAATTTTTGTTAATTGAAAATAATAAATAACATCTAAAAAATTTTTAATCGCTTTAAATTAAAAAAAAATTAAAAGTCAAAGTTCATTAATGGAATAAGGTCCAAGACTCTAAAAAGGTAAGATGACTCAAAAGAAATGGGAGACTCCCAAGAACAAAGCTCTATTTACTGTTCCATGCAAAACTGCATTTCCCATCTCTATGACTTTGTACTGGCCTCCACACCTGGAATGTTCTCTCTTTTCACTTCCGCCTCTTGACATCCCTGGCTTCTTCCAAGAGTCAGCTCAAATGGCATCTTCTATAGGAGCCCCCAAGCCACTTGAACGTTCTATTTTAAGGTTACATCATATATGTGTACTTATTTATTTACGTGCTGTTTCCAAATTAGCACGTAAACTCCTTAGGGCCAGGGACCTTTTTGTATATTTAATGTTCTTTGTATCCCCAGCATTTAGCACTTACAGTGTGTGGCATATAATAAGCACATAACAGAGGTTTGTTGACCGATGAAACAATTCTCCAAAATTCTGATTACAAAGAAAAGATGTCTAAAGAGAACAATGTGACTGTTCTCTCTTTGACTGTTATCAAAGGTACTCAGACTTTTGAAGGACAGCATAAAGCATGGGAAAAGGCACAAAGATGAATATTAAAAATTGGCAAGATCCTCTAAGAATTATATAGGAAAGGCTACATTATTCCAGGAAGCCAGAAAGAGTCAAGGCTTGCAGTAAGCGCTCCAGATAACAACAAAAAAGGATTTCTTTGGCTATACTGGGTCAAGAAGAATGTGAAAGAGAGAACTTATACTTGCTATAGTAAGATAAGAATGAGGGAAGAATTGGTGAATTCCCTTTTTGCTGCTTCTTTTTCCACAAAGGAGAATGATCTTCAGTCTAGAAATTATTTTGAAAGTGGTTAATAGGGAATTAGAATTAAAAAAACATAAAGAGATAATAAAAGTGTCTAATTACCATTAATGAGTATAAGATTTTGTGGTCCAGTGAAAGTACAAATCAGGGTAATGAAATCACTTACAAGTTAGTAATCTTTCATGAATCACAACAGCAAAAACAAAAAAATGTGTTGTAATATTTGTTGAGAACTAGGTCTGGTGTCAAAAGACCCTGGGTTCAATCCCACACTTAAGTGACCTTGAGCAAGTCCTTTAACCCCATTTCCTCACCTGTAAAATAAGAGTTGGAACTGATGGCCTCAGGGGTCCCCTTCCAGCTCCATCTATGAGCCTATCAAACTACTGGCCAATGAACATGAAGTCAATCCCTGGAAAGATTCTAGAATTGTTCTAGAATGGTTCATTGGTTTGTGATCATTTAGAGAAGAAGTAATTCCTAGAGGCCAACATGCCTTCATTAAAAATGTCATGACAAACTAACCCTGTTTTCTTTTCTGGCAGGGTTACTATATACTTAGTACACTAAGCCCTTCAGTAGATCCTGGAGGAAACAGCAAGTTTAGATAAGCTTAAGAAAGAAAAGATGTTACCAACAGAAGAATAAGCAAAGGTTTCATGGAAAAAGTGACATCTAAATTGGACTTTAAAAAATGGGCAAGAATTCAAAGAAAGCAGAAAGAGAAAGGAAGAGCAGTTTAATTATAAAGGACAGTATTACCAAAGGCAAAAGGCAAAGAGACAAAATAGCATAGGACACACAGCTAGCATCTAAGGTTACATCTGAACTCAGGTCTTCCTGATTCCAGGCCCACTCTGCCACCTAGCTGCCTCTCTAGACAGAAACACCAATGCACTGCGGATAGAACTAGAAATCTATTCATTCTGGAAAGCAATGTGGAAATATGTAATAGACTAAAATGTTCATACCCTTTGACCCAAAGATTTCACCATAAGACATGTGTTCTAATGAGGTCACTGAGACAAAGGATCCATATAGGAACAGCAGTACTTTTTAGTGGTAGCAAAAAACTGGAAGTAATGTAGATGTCCATCAATTAAACAAGTAAACAAACTGTGGCAAATGAATGTAATGGTGAATACAGAAAAGAATGGAAAGACTATGAACTCATACAATATGAAATAAGCAGAGCCAAAAAAACCCAATATTACACAATTACAGCAATATAGGTGGAAAGAACCACAAAACAACACTGAATATTATGAAATTATAAAGAGCAAGTTTGTCCCCAACAAAGAGATATAAGAAGATATATCCCCCTGCTTTGTGGAGGTTCTGGTCCACAGGTGTAAAACAGTGAATATAACATGAGATTTTTTTCCCTAAGAATTGATCTGTTTTACTCATTTTTTTTCTTCTATTACTCCTTTTAGGAGAGTAAAAATCTATTTTTTTAATACATATTTTTTAAACTGCCTGCAGACATGAGAAACTGACCAAAAAGAATTCAAACTGAAAATGATGAGGAGGGGAAGGAAGAGATAATTCACAGAAATCCATTAAGCCAGATAACACAGAATAGCAAAAAGAGGGACAGGAATAAATCTCATAGTATTAGATATCTATACTAATAATAAACAAAGTAAACTATGTTAACACAAGGTAAATTTGATCTTACAAATCTGATGGCATATGACTAGAATATGACTATGTTACAGTATGCCTTATGCAAAAGGGAAGTGGTAGAATAATTGCATAAAATATCAAGATAACACCTTCATGGGAAAATCCACAAACAAGAGAGGGAAAGCACAGTAAAGACCATTTGGATGAGGATCAATGGAAGGAATACTAAGTGTTATTATGGTGGGATCATCTAAACAAAAGAAGAAAATGGATGAGTCCAGGAAACTGATCACATCATGGCATGGAGGCATGAAAGAGTAAAGATAGGGTATTTCACTTATCCAAACATCTTCTGAAACACTCCCTTTTCTAACAGTAGAGCATCTGATTAATTCTTGACTTGCCTTATGATCATTTCATTCTTCAAAAGGTCGAGAAAGTATATAACAGGAACTGTTCTGGAATGGATTCTGATTAATAAGGAAAAATTGACTGCCAAAGTAGAAATGATAGGAACTTTAGGAGGGAAAGACCAAACTATCCTATTAAGTTCATGTCAGACAAGGAGGGGGACACCAGGCACAATCTGAAACATACCTAAGCTTTCAGTACAGTCAACTTCAAAGAATTCAGATGAATAGGATCCCAGAACCTAAAATTCCTAAGAGAAAGCTGGCCTGAAAAGGACTGGATGCTCCAAAGAATGCTATTGTAATAACAATTTCAGTTAAGTAAGAGCAGTATAAACAGACCAATTTGAATATCCAAGGAATTCATTGATCAATTTAGATTTTTAAAGGACAAGAAAACGGAAGCAAAGGCAATAACTGAAAATGATAATAGTGTCTGGAGGTCTAAACCTCAGAAGAAGCTGAAGCTAGTAATGAAAGCTAAGAATAACAAAAAAGGTTTAAATAGAAAAGCTATGTTGGAGGCAAGAGTAGTATCAATGAAAGGAAGGGACTGCTATTCAGAGGAAACTGATGATAACAGATGGCAATAGACTCTTTTTTTACTTCTACTTTTTTCTACCAAAAAAACCCCAACAATCAGGGGTAGACTAGAACAAAAAGGGCTAACTAGAAGGTAAAAAGATGGAAATAGTATCTAGTTGACCTCAACTGAGTTCAAATAACTAGGCTTAAATAAACATCATATTTCTCTTTGAACACACATATACTACACACATCCAAATAATCAAATATCTTTCAAAAAATGCTATCCATCTCCAGAGAAAAAAACTGATGGAGTCTGAATGCAGATTGAAGCATAACTTTTCTTTACTTTATTTTTCTTGGGTTATTTTGTCTGTATTTTCTTTCACAGCATGACCTACATGGAAATATGTTTTACGTAACTGCACATGTATAACATGTCAAATTGCTTGCCTTCTCAATTACATGGGAAGAGGAAGGAGGGAGGGAGAGAATCTGGAATTCAAAATTTGAAAAAAGAAAGTTAATTGTTTTTACATGTAATTGGGGGGAAATATATATATTTTAAAGAGCAATGCGTAAAAGCTGCAAAGAGGCACATTTCAATTAGGTTCCTGAAGAGAAGAGGGAAGGGGTCTGGGCCTGTGAACTCCCAGTTCTACCAAGGCAGATCAATAACTGTTGTGCAACACAGTCTCAGAAAGTTGCCTGGGGCACTGAGAGATGTCCTCAGGGTCACACAGTCACTATGTCAGAGGCAGAACTTGCACCCAAAGCTTCCTGGCTATAAGCCCAACCTCCTCTGCCACACTGTCAGATATACATAGGGAAAACCTCCTGTTAGAGATGTCCAAAAGTGGAGTGGACTTCCATAGGAAGCAGTGGATTCTGTACACCCAAAATATTCATAGTAGAACTTTGGTGATAGCAAAGAACTGGAAACAAACTAGATGCCCATCAGCTGGGGAATGGCTAAACACAAAGAAGAAGGGTTCTTAACCTTTTTTGTATCATGAAGCCCTTGGGCAGTTAGTGAAGCTTACAGATCTTTTTTTTCATAACAACATTTTAAAATACATAGGATTTTAAAGGAAACTATTTATATTGAAATTTATACTGAAATGCTGAAAAGATGAATTTTTTCTCCCATCCATGTTCACAAATCCCCCTGAAATCTTTCCATGGACTCTTTGGGAATCTACAGATGCCAGGTTAAGAACTCCTGCACTATAATAGAATATCACTGCATTGAAAGAAACAATGAATATGAAGATTTCAGAGAAACATAAAAAAGACATATGAAGTAAACCAGGGTGGTGGTGAAAAATTGACATAATTGTTTTATAATAACCATTTTATAGTATTAAGAACCAATGAATCCATCCCAATTATTCTGAAATGCTTTGAAAACTATAAACTTCCTTACAGATAAAAAGTATCACTATTATCTCAGACTGCTTCCCCTTTAAGATGGACTGTTAAATACTGAACTGAAACCCTTAACTAGACTCACACCCCTAACATTTGCAGTACATCACTTAGCCTCCCACTTCATTAAGATTTCATCCATAAGACAGAAGCTCCCTTCATTTCAGTTCTGCTAAACTTCTCAGGAGCATCACTCAACCTCTTTTTCTTCCCTATAGTCACAAAAGTAAAGGTATCCTCTCCCCTTGCTCAAACTAATTCCTTTATTTGCCCCCTCAATACCATTCCTTTTCAACTCCTAGACCCAACAGCTTGCTACAAACGTCATTTTCCTCTTGCTTGCTACAGTCACCATGTCATCTCCTTATAATAAACATGCTCAAATTTCTCTAATCCTAAAAAAAATTTCCTCAATCCTTCAACTTCTTTCAGCTATCAACCACTCTTTCCCTTTCCTTGCCAAACTTCTGAAAAATGTGGTCTTGACCCTAGGCCTCCACTTATTCACCTCCTTGTTCAGACTTTTTTTCAGTTGGGTCTGACCTTTGTGACCCCACTTGGGTTTTCTTGGCAAGGATACCTGGAGTGGTTTACCATTTCCTTCTCCGGCCCATTTTACAGAAGAGGAACTGAGAACTTGCCCAGGATCACACAGCTAGTGAGTGTCTGAGGCCGGATTTGAAATCACAAAGAGGAGTCTTCCTGACTCCAGGCCTGGCACTCTCTCCACTTTACTACCTAGCTGCACTTCCTACTCTGTCCTAAACTCCTTTGCAATCTGGTGCCTATCTCCCAATTACTCTATTAACACTGCTGTCTCAAAAGTCATCTGCTATTTGCCAAATATGGTGGCCTACTTTCAACCAGAAAGGCCTCTTCATCCTCCTAGACCTCAAGACAATATTGATACTATCAACCCCTCCCACCACTTTTCGCTCTTTAAATTCTAAAGCTCCACCTTCCTAGTTCTCCTAGCTTTCTTTCTGCTTTACTGACTTCCCATCTCCTTACTTGAAGCATTACCAAAGGGTAGGTCCCTGATGCTTTCCTCTCTAGAGTCTCCCTTAGGATACTGACTTTCATGGCTTCAACTACCACTGACTTAGGTCCCACATGGACAGTCCTAAATGCTTAAAGATATCTTCACTAGATGTCCTCCTGGCACCATGTACTCAACATGCTCCAGCCTGAGCTTATTATATTCTCTCCAAATCTGCTCCTTTTTTCTGACTTCACTACAATTTATCCCTTCCACATCAAGTGGGTTAGGAGTGAAGCACAGCACTGGTACCTCCTTCCCACCCCACCCCAGCGATCTGGAAAATCCATGTAAAATTTTTTGGCCAGAGAAGTCTGAATTATTACAGTATCAAAAGTTAAAATATGTTGATATTATATAATATTATATGTATATTTATGTATTTGTGAGTTTCTAAACTTTTTCTGTGTCATCTGTGGCTTCTGCAAAACTCCTCCAAAATTCCCATTTAACATCTCACACTGACCTGAGATATATCAAAACTACTATGGGGAAAGTCTCAATGTGGAAGGGATAACTATTTCTATTAGTGCCACCATTTATTATATTCCCCTCCACACACTCAATACTCCAGGCAATCAATAAAAAATCATTTAAGTACCTACTGTATATCAGGCACTGAACTAGATGCTAGTGATGGGGTGATGGAACCTGGACTTCTAAAAGGAAAAGACCATGTCTTTGAAAGCAACCCAATCCCTGAATTTTCCATACATTTCAGCAGCCCAGATCACTAGCACCTCTGCCCAAGGCACTAGGCCCACCTCAGCCCACCTAGACTTGGCTTACATGACATTCCTTTCACAGTTAATCTTGGCCCACCCCAGACTATCTGCATATACCGAACACTCCTTAATCTCAGCACAGTTTGACTTTTATCCCAGGGGTAAATAGGAAGGCACTAGAACAGTTCTTGTGGTGGTTAAGTACTACATAGAGTTTACATTACTTTCATTTCCAAATACATCCCTTCCCTCTCACCTTCTCAGAGCCATCTCTTAGAACAAAAAGCATTTTTCAAAGAAAAAAACGTTCATCAAACCTAACCCAACACATCACCAAAATATGACAACATATGCCATATTTTACACCTAAATGCGCTTTATTTCTACAAAGGAGAATACATTTTCTAATCTCATCTTCAGTGTCAAGCATCATGATAATTATGCAGTATTCAATTTAAGTTTTTTATTCTATTTAATTCTTAAAAGTCATAGTTGATATTATTTTCCTGGTTCTGCTGAACTTTACTTTGCATCCATTTGCATGTTTCTCTATATTCTTCATGTTCATAGTTTCTTATAGCACCAGTATTTCATTACATTTATGTACCATAGCAAGCATTCCCAATCAACGGGATCTACCAACAGATTAAGACACAATCTGTTCAGGTAAATAACCAAATTACAGTAGTGTGAAAAAACTTCAGGATGCAAAAACATTTGAATGTAGTTTTTGTAAGGCTATCTTAAAGCCAGTCTAAATAACTTTATTTCTAGTTCTTTGCTATGACCAAAAAAAATAATAATAATAGGGAGGGACTACTATAAATATTTTGGTATATATGGAACCTTTCTTTCTGTAGCTGACTTCCTTGGGATACATACCTGACAATGGGATCTCTGAGTTACAATTATGGAACTTTTTAGTCATTTCCTTAACAATTTGATATTGCTTTCTAGAAAAGTGAACCAATCACATTTTGACTAATAGTATAAGTAGAGGGTCTGTCTTTTCACACCCCTCAGTGAACTTAGGGGGAGGGGGTTAGAGTTGGAGAAGAGTTTAACTCAATGGTCTCTAAGGACCCTTCCAGCTCTAAATGTATGATCCTCTGATCTGTGGCCTATAAAAGCTGTGTGCTTTCTATCTACCTATCTCGAGAAACAATCCCTGGTCCTTTTTTCCCCTGAAAAAGAAGTTTTGTTCGTGGATGCCAGCTCTGAGAAATGTTATTGTTGGGGAAAGGGAGGGGAAGACAAAAGGAAGAGAAGGGAGACTATACTCAGTATAGCATACTGCATTGAGCATTTGGGGGATATTGGGACTGACTCTAGCACCATGAAGAGATACCAAGCTGGTAAATATGGTAGTGCTGCTTATGATTTATATGTATATCATACCTCAAAAACCAACAAAATGAAATGTTTATAGTAAACACGTCTTTTTTTGGTTCAGTTTACTCTTGGAAATTTTTGTTTATTTTATCTATTTAAAATTTTTTTAAAAACTGGTATATGTCTGATTTCATCAACTAGACTCTTAAGATCCTCAGAGGTAGTGAATGTCTAATACTTCTGTATCTCATTCCTCAACCAACCTATATACACAACATACACTCAAAAATACTTCTTAAGTAAACTACATCTCAGTTAACTGAGGCTTCTACTATACTACCTTAGGCTTTTTATTTAAACACAGAAATCTTCTAGTTCAAGCCCTCATTTTATAAATAAGAAAACTCAGGCTGAGAGAGTTTAATAATTTGTTCAAGGTTATATAGCTTATAAAAAAAACAAACAAAAAAAAAACCCAAGAGCTTAAGACTAGAACCCATGTCCTTTGCCAGCTAATTCAGTTTTCTGTACAACTAAGATTCTGTAAAGGGAAAGTTCACAGTAGTGTTCATTAAGGGAAAAAGGTAAATGTTCTATTTTAAAAGAATATACTCTTGGTCCACAGTCATCTATTCTATTCTATGAAAATATTTAAAGTATCCATCACCAGTTGTTCCAGAATGGAGTATGACAACCATGTTTTGTCTATATAGTTTATTCTTACCTACCCAAGGGTAATAAATAAGAGTCTATTACAGACTCTGGGTTCCAGCCCTCCCCACTTCTCTTGCTTTACTCTTCCCCACCACCACCTTGCCTACCGACAGATTAAGACACACTCTGTTCAGATAAATAACCAAACTATAGTAGTGTGAGGAAATTACAGGATGCAAAAACATCTGAATGTAGTTTTTGAAAGGCTATCTTAGAGCCAGTTTAAAGAACCTAAGAGTTCTTAACATACGCTATTCCAATTTTGGGAACAAAGGCCATTCTTCTAGGCCTTGATGTGTCTGCCCTACTTTCTTCCTTCCCACCCCTGTGGGTGGTTAGTGTAAGGTATATTAGAAAAATGACTGGACATGAATTTAAAATATTTGGATTAGAGCCCAATCTACTACTTTATTATTCTGTGACCTTGGGTAAGTTACTTAAGGTCCATGAGCCATAATTAACATCATTTGCAGATGAGACTAGATGTAATGAGACTAGATCAGACTAGATGACTTACTGCTCTGATATTCAGGAGGGAAACAGATGAGCCCCAAGTTACAACTAATATTTTCCTCTGGTTAAAAAAGAGATGACTTTCCAAGGATACTTCTTCATCTACTCAGCTGTCATCTTTCTGGCTCTCTCCCTGGGAATCCTTTTTTTCTTTTTCCTGTCACTGGGCCATAGCTATTCTCTAACATTCTTCTAATATTACAGCCTGGAGACTTGATCTTCTTGTTTGCCCTTTGTCTCCAGGACCTTGGTGTTTCCTAGCCCATCTAATTTGATTAGCAACCAGGATATTCTTTTTTTTCCCCACTGCTGTCTGCCTTTGTTTTCTCTCAAAGCCCCTTTCAGTTTTGGGTTATGCCTCTCTTACAGCAAGACACTTGGATTCCTTGATAAATCAGATTAAGGTTCTCTCCAGCTCCTATACTCCATTCCCAATCTCCATGTGCCTTGGATTCAGGTTCTGTGATTTCCTTTACTATATTCCCATGTTTGCATTTGAGTACAAATGCATCACGTGCATCCTTCCCTTGGGAGTTCCTTCAATTCTCTAACATTTGGAGAGGGGATATTTTGACATATCAATGCTTAAGTTTTCATCTCTACCCTGTATCCCAAGAGTAATTAGAATTCCACAGAATGTAAATTATTTGAGGACAGGGAATGTTTCATTTTTTGTCTTTGCATTCCCTAGCACACAGCACAGTACTAGCGCTTCATAAATGCTTATTGAATTAAAACAAATGGCTTCAAACATCTAACTAACCTAATAACATAAAATAGTTTCTCTTCTTTTCTCATCCACTTATTTTGATCATCAAAAAGGGTTAAGTGGTAATTCATCTGTAACCTTTTAGCTTTAAAGCCAAATTGCCAAGTTCTCATAACATGGGGTTTTTTCTAAGGATAAACTGTGACTAATAGTCATACCTTATCTCCTTTCCTATCTTCAAGACCATCACATCTATATACTAGCAGCTGACATTTATATGATGCTTTACAGATTAGCTATCAAATATGAGAAAGGAATTTATTCAAGAATAAAATTCAAAGTCTACAAATACTTTGGAAGATTCAATATACCCTAATATGGAATGATTTTTTTCCATAGTATCAACCAGGTAAAAAAGTTTACAGAACAACAACCTAAACTTATTGTCCTCCCTGAATAATGAATCTATTTCTTAGCATTCTAAATGAATCTGGACTTCCTTAGTGCAGGAAACAGAATATAACTGCTGAGTTTCTGTTTGTACAGTTACCTTCATAACTTTCTGCTAGATGATAGTAAGATAACTTCTCCTCTCTACAAACCAACTGTGGCTATTAAAGAATAAAAATCATTCTTGGTTTAGTAGTTTCTAACATCCTTGTAACTCCCAGCTATTACAGTACCTAATACAGTGAATGTCTATTATCTGACATACACAGGAAAGGGGTCATTTTGATTGAGTGTCCTGCTGCAGAGAATTATGAAATAAATATCACATGTGGATTATCCAAATTCATATAATTAGCATAAAATTACCTTAATGCTAAATAATAGACATAATTTTTTTATGATTCAGAAAAGCAGTTCAAAATCCTATGGTATGTTGAATCTTCTTTATAAACTTCATCATCTTACTAACTCAGCACTTAACACACACACACACATCTGTATAATATATAATTATATATCTATATAATATATACTATATATACATATACATACATATACATACATACGTTGTTGCTGTTGTTGGGTATAGACAGAGTTTTACTTAAGTGCAGGAGCATGGGTCTGACCATGTCACCCTTCTACTCAAACTCCAGAGCTCCCTACTGCCTCTAGGACAAATATAATTCTACTCCTGTCTGTCATTTAAAGCTCTTCTCAACCTGGCTCCTTCCAAACTTTGCAGTCTCTTATGTTTACTCTTGCTCCCCTCCATGCTCTCTATGGTCCAGCCATACTGATCTACTTGCCATTCTTCACTCACAATATTTATCTTCCGTCTGTCTGTACTCCATATGCCTGAAAAGAACATACAATATTCCTCTTCACCTCAGTCCACCCTTCCTTTCTTCCTTCCTTCCTTCCTCTCTTGGAGACAATCTGGGTTAAGTGACTTGCCCAGGGTCACACAGCTAGTAAGTGTCCGAGGTCAAATTTGAACTCAGGTCCTCCTGACTCCAGGGCCAGTGCTCTGTGCACTGCACCACCTAACTGCCCCTTTGGTTTCTTTCAGGACTCAACTCAACATCACTTTCTGTCTGAAGCTTCTCCTGGTCTCCCTAGCTGCTAATGACTTCCCTTTAAAAGTCACTGCCTGTTTGCTTTGTAGGTGCCTTGGAAAGACCTAAATATGTACGTGTTGCCTCCCTCATTAAAACATAAGCTTTTTGAGGGCAGAGACGATTTCAATTTTGTCCTTGTATTCTCAGTGTTTAGCACAGTATCTGGCACATAGTAGCCACTTAATAAAATGCAAATTGGCCAATATATAATCCTTATCCTTAAAAACTTTGCAATCATAATGAGGAAGACTTACATGAAAAACTAAGTTAAAATACATGAAAACATGTGATAGGCATAAGTATAATTTAAAGTCAGAAATGCAAGGAAAAAACATCACAGATTTAAAGCTGGAAGGAACTTAACAGATCATCTAGTCCAAATTCTATTTTACAGTTGAGGACAGACAGGCACATAGAGGTGAAATAACTTGCCTAACGTCACACAGGTCACAAGTGGGCTATGTTAAGAAAGGAAAGGATCTGTGGTAACTGGAGATGGGGATAGTCCTACCTGTACCACTGACCTGATTTGCCCCAAAATGAATGAGACCCAAATGACAATGCTGACAAAACACAAAGCATCACAAAAGTTTAAGTTATAATTACTACAAATAAAGTAACAATAAGAGCTGCTCTAATATATATTAAAGTTTCTTTAACATTAAAAGTGTCTTAAAGGAAGAAGAAATGAGGAAATGTACCACATCACCTTTCCTTGGAGGCATGTGGAACTATGACTATGGAATGCTAGATATGCTGTCAGACATGTTTCAGAAGTCTGACTATTTATTACACAAAATAAAGTACCTCTATCAGTTTTTACATCCAAGTTAACTCAATTATATCAAGCTTTTATATCTGATAAACATCTTTTATCTTTTTTAAAGACATATTTTAAAAAACTCTTTTCTTTCCATTTTTAAAATAATTTATAACACTACATATACAAGTTAACTATACATAACCTTCCCCCTTTTTTGGAGGGAGAACAGAGGTGAGTCTGGACCTGTGATTTCATACCCAATGTGGTAACTCCTCAATGTATGTCAATGACTCATCTGTAACTTGGAGTCTTAGTTGCCCAGGGAACTGAGATGCCTTGCCCATAGTCACATTGTTCATATAAGAAGCAGGACTTGAACCCAGGCCTTCTATGCTCACAATAAAAAAAAAGTTAACATTCTCTTTTCACATATGTACACAAAACTCCGCAAAATCACTACAATTAAAGAGAAAACCAGTCTGCATTTGTGGTCCAAATTCTAAATATTTTTAAAACGCAGTTTACTAACAAGCATACAAACTATTATACCTTTGTTTACTATCACACAAAAGAATTGAACCCTCTGAGGCCTGCAGTGAAAAAAAAAAGCTTTGAAAGTAACAATGAAAAATGACCTATATGCATTAATTTATGGAGGCCTCATCACTTCTCATCTCATCTGGCCTCACAACAGCTTTCTAATTGGCCGCCTCCAATTTCCAAATCTCCACACATCTGCCAAAGTGATAGTCCTCAAGCACAAGTCTGAACATGTCACTTCCCTGCTCAATAACCTCCTGTGGCCCCTTATTACCTCTGTCATCATATGCAAATTCATCTGCTTGACATTTAAAGCCTTCACAGCCTGGCTCCAACCTACCTTTCCAGCACTATAGATTATACTCTTTCATGAATTCGATGGTCCAGCAAACTGTCGTTCTTCCTGTTTCTCACTTGACACATTATCTCCAATTTCCATGATTTTGCAACATGATTTTGTTGTACCCATGCCTATAATGCATTTCCCTCTCCTCACCTCTGAATTAATGAAAAAATATGTATTAAGTACTTACAGATGGCCAAGCACTGTGCAAAACAGTGAGCACACAAATTCAAAAAAACCAGAAATCCTCTACCCTTAAAGAGCTTACATTCTAACAATAGAAAGCAACATATACAGAGGGACTGGGAAAAGAAGAGGTTTTAGGGAGCAGAAAGAAAGGAGGGATGGGGCACAAGGCAGCAAGAAGAAGGTAAAATGGCTTGACAGGCTTAATGGGATGTGAAGTTGAAACACAATCTTTGTCTGGGGCCAATCAGTACACATAGTAGGCTGGTTTCTATAAGCAGTCACCAATCAACCATTATATGTGTTTTCTCTCAATAGAAAATAACTTCCTTAAAGATACAAACTGTTTCATTTTTGTTTTTGTATCCCTAGGGCCTAAGTCAGACATAGTTGACACAATAAATATTTGTTGGTTAATTTTATTTCTAATTCAGCCGATGTAGGAGAGGGAGAGAGGGTACACTGGTAAAAGCACTGGCTCTACAGTCAGAGGACTTGGACTGAAATTCAACCTCTGCTGCAAATTACTTTAGCCTTCCCAGGCCAAAATTTCCTTAATTATAACATGATGGAGTAAAATAGACTGGCTGGTGTCTGAGATCCCTTAGGATTCTATATCTAAGATCAGATGATACATTTTTGAAACATTTTTGTGGCCTTCTAAAACTTCCACTCTATATGGTTTTATGAAAACACTTTATTTTCTCTTTTAGGTTTGCTCTGCTTAACTAAAATAACAGACAACTTTAACTCTGTATTTTTAGGATGCATATTTCAAATATTGAAATTACAGGTGATGATCTCTCCCTGGACGCTCACCATACTGGTACCAGACTCCATGAGACACCCAATGACTTTAGCCCACTCCAACTTAGAAATGAGCAATCCATTGGCCTCAGCCTCCCTGGCAGCAGGGATTATAATCATCTGCTACTACATCTACTGCCTCAGTCCCTTTTCTGTAACTTGTGGTCTTAGAGAGTTGCCTATAGTACTAGGCAACTAAATTATTTCCTCAGATTCACACAGCCAGTAGGTGTCAGATGAAGGACTTTAACCCAAGACCCACAGGCTTGCAGGAAGACTTTCTAGACAGATAAGAATGCCTCTACAGATAAGAACAATATCAATAATACATCAAAAATTTTTACTAGCACTTTTTTTGTAGTTGCAAAAAACTATAGATAAATGCCTATTATTTGGAAGGGCTTAGACAAATTGTAGAATATAATGGAATATTACTAAGCTCTAAGAAACAATAAATATGATGAACAAAGAGAAGATTGGAAAGACATGAACTGCAAAGAAACTAAGTAGAGCCAGGAAAACAGTATACACAATGATTACAATAATGTAAATGGAAAGAACTACAAAACAATTAAAACAAAAAGTTGTGAAATTATAAAGCTCTGAAGAAGACCTATAAGAACATACCCCCCACCCACTACTCTGAAGAGGCTAGATAGAGTTTGTAACCTTGTATATGATGTCACAATTTTTTGATAAATTGATCACTTCGCTGATATTTTTTTCTTCTTTTTAAGAAAAAATTATATAAGGGATGGTTCTCTGGATAGTAAAGAGGGGAAAAATCTAAGGGGAAAACAGGAAATATAAAAACAAAAGATATGAATAAAAATCCATTTTAAATGTAAAAATATGAATGATATTCATATATAAAAGAGAGCAGAAGTACTTAAAAACAAGGAAAGTTAAATTCTCCCTTGCAATTTTCTTTACAATATTTGTCAATATCCTTTGTCAAGATGATAAAAGTAAAATTTGTAAAAAAAAAACAGTAAAATTTGTAAACCCTTCCTAATAATTATCACAAATTCTGAATATTGAAATAATTCAAACTTGCATTTTAATATACTTACTGCCAACCTGTTTTAGTCTCTGCACAACACAAAATTTAATGTTTATTTACAATTCTAAGTCTGAATTCACAATATTTTAATAGCAAAAAATAAGCATAATTTAACATAATTCTTCATCCTGTATAATCTCATAGATTTTTAAAAAGAACAGGGGCTTTTAATGTTTTCAAAGCACACAAAGCTATTTTAGCTTTATGAATACTTTTAATTTATAAATCTTTTTGTCTTTTAGAGTTAAATCTTTTACCACTGGAAGAATAATCTAAAACATATTTGGCCCCCTTCTTTCTGAAAATGAAGGAGGGGGAAAAAAAAGAAAGAAAATGAAGGAGAATTGCTGTCCTATCTAGAATATACTTTGTCCAGAAAACACATTTCACTTTTCAAGTTTTTCTATGGCAAGAGAATTAAAACTAATTTCTACCAGGTAAGAAAAATAACTTTTTTTCAGTAGGTTGGTGTGATTTTCAAGAACTGATAATGTTTTCCATCAAAACTAAATGTAACTTTTAAGTCTCTCCCATTCAAAGCTTAGGAACCAAGAAAAATGAGAGCAAATAAGCCCAGGTAGTTTCTTCAATCACTCTATCAAACAATGGGGCAGCCAACAGGCAGCTGCTTCAAACTTCATACCACTTTGAGTACAGATATCAGTTTAACAAAGTTTTATTAAAATTACTCACTTAACTAAAATATTTAACCTCCCCATATTATAAAAACTAGACTTAAGTTACTGCACATTAAAAATCTTATCATTCCCACATAACCACCTTCATTCATGGTCATTCAAGTTATCTGATGTTATAACTTACATATCCTTATAAATTTGATTAATATATCTCAGCTTAAAAATTGTGGAACTACACTTTTATAGTTAGTCTCTTTTGTTCTTGTTCTTCAGTCATTTCAGTGGTATCCTACTCTTTGTGATCCCAATTTGGGGTTTTCTTGGCAAAGACACTGGAATGGTTTGCCATCTTCTTCTCCAGCTCATTTTACAGATGAAGAAACTGAGGCAAACAGGGTTAAACAACTTGCCCAGAGTCACACAGCTTTACTAGCTGCTGAGGCCAGATTTGAACATAGGAAGATAAGTCTTCCTGACTCAGCACTCTATCCACTTCTATACATAGCTACCCTAACCTCTGATTAATATATAACATAAAATATAACTTCTGTTTAATATAATATAAAATCTAGAGGGGTTTTTTTAAAGTCATTTATTTTGAATATTTCCCCAAATTCCAAAAGTAACACTAAATTTCTTCTGTACCCACTATGATGCAAAGCACAAAGATCTCAGGATACTTGTTACTATGGATTTGAACAATCTAGTTATACTATATGCTGATTGTATGTCTAGTAGTAGGTTTGGGGGTTTTCCTGGGGTGGGAGAGGAAGGAGAAGAGGAGTTATGTGAGTGAAAAATGTAGCATACAATGATCCTTTGGAACACCAAATAATATTTGCCAGGTAAAACTGTCCTATATGCAATTAAACCTGACTTATCTACAATATGCATGGTTGCCATTGTTTCAATGGCAATTCTACAAGAAACAGATTAGAAGACAATCTAACAGGAAGATTCAATTACAAATGGCTGGATTTTAATGCAACAAAACTTCAGTAATTTACTTTTCTTCCCCATATAGCTAAGAACTCTCATAAGGGTAAATATTAAGTAGGTATTTCAACCAGGAACATAATCAAGAAAATACTAACAAAAGCAAGGAAAATATTACTTTAAGTAGAATGAAACTATAATGTAAAGTTTAGTGGGACCCAGATAAGCCAAAAAGTAAATGTTAATTCATAAGACCAGTGAACAGGAAATAGAAGCCTGGACAATATCCCTAGAACTTAGGAAAAGGATTTATATGTTAGTGAGCAAAGGAGAAAAAGATGTGTGGCCTATGACTCTAAGCATATCTGTATATGTATATATAACAAATACATTCATATATCACATACACACATGTGTATATATGTATACATATACATTACTGTCTATAAGACCAAGAATATAAGGCATAAGGGGAGGGAAAAGTTAATTAGTGGTTAATAGAGTTGGGCCAGAAAATCTCAAATACAATTGCTTATTATAATACTCAATAAAAAAAAATTCGCATATTTTCTGGTTCTGATTATCTCACTGACTTTGCTAGTCAATCTGCTTTTTACTCTACAACCATAACTTGCTAATCGTGGGGTACAGCTATTATATAACCCATGGATTTTTTCTGATAAGAGCTATAAAAAACTACTCAACTGTTTTACTCCTAGCACTTGGCAATTTTTAGATAAGGAGAAAGTAAGAAAGATCAAATTATTTGAACATTTTTAGTGATGATGTGGCAAGAAAAATATTTGTCCAACAGATGTCAGTGTAATAACATATTAACTGATTTGGCTACTATATACTGATGATAGCTACCATCCAGATTTTTTTTTAAGGTACACTCACTTAAATGCAAACTTCCCTAATGTAAAAATGACTTGAGTAGATATATTATTCAAGAATAAAGTTAGAAATAAATTGTACCCATGGTTTTCTTCATTATGTTGTAGAACACCCCACCCTGTTGGAACAAGTGAGGAAGTCCCTTCGCATGAGACCAGATATCTTCTCCTGTAGAACAAAAACAGATCCAGAGTCAATATTGGTACCACAGCCCACAATACCTGATAGAATTCATTTTATTATCTGATCTAGAGCAAAAAACAATGGTTTTAGAAGGGGGCGTTGTGATGAAACCATTTTATCCATTCACAGCTAAGGAAAATGATGGGTTTAAGACTAGATGACCCCTAAGGTCCCTTACAACTCTAATATTCATAATGAAGGATTGTCCTTACAATAGTCCTACAAGGTATAAAATGCAAAAATTATTATCCTCATTTTACCCATAAGGAAACTGAGGTTCAGAGATCCGTGATTTGCCCACTAAAAAAATGTGAAAACTAATAGACTATAAAGCACCATTTAAATGTGAGCTACCACTATCAACTATTGCTTGAAATAAATGGGCCAAAAAATAAAGACAATTATTTCTTTTATAACCTCCCCCAGCAAAACTTGCCTACTGCTACACAAAGCATTCATGATTCTATTTCTGTTCCTTTTCTGACTATTTTTTCCCCATTTCCATTCCATGCATGTACTGTTCTCTTTCCTCATCTCTACCTCTGGGTTTTCTTCAAGACCCAGCAAAAATCCTACCTTCTACAGGAAGACTTGCCTGATTCCTCTTAATTTTAGTGCCTTCCCTCATTTGATAATTTCCTGAAACAGCACTTAGCACAGTGACTGGCACATAGTAAATGCTTAATAAATTTTATTGATTGATTAACATAGTTTATTTTCACATAGTCTCCCCTATTAGATTTGGAGCTCCTCAAGGGCAGGGACTATCTTCTGCCTTTGTATGTCTTCAACGCTTCGCAAAGCCTGACACACAGTAGGCACTTAACAAATATTTAATGACTGAATGACCACTTCAACCTTCACTGAAGGCCTTCCATAGGCCTTTTATGTTCAATACTCTCTCTTTTCCAACTCACCAAATTTTTTTTCCTCTTCCTACAGAAAATCCCACATTCAGGACAAATTCTCTAACTCCTCTTATAAGTTTGCCAAATATAAGCAACATTGGTGAAAAAGTGAGAACTGAGGTCAGGAAAACAGGGATGGTGGCACTTGGCTAAAACTTATTACCAATCTCAAGGGACCCATACTTTGCAATTAGTTCCCATTTCCAATATTCCCATGCTCTCACTGGCTCTTGACTCCAGCCCCTGCAGTACCACAGTTGGAATTATAAACCCTCTTTCCCTGTCCATTCTTACTTAGTTTACCTATCTCAACTTTAACTTCTCACATCTATGGTTGGAAAATTAGCAACTGGATTTTTCAATCAATTCCCAACAACCACCTTGTCATTTTAATGATAAAGCAGAATGGCACAGCTGAAATAATACTGGATTTGAAGTCAAATGATAGCTTCTAATCGCAGAATTGCTTCTTACTACTGTCTAAGTGACCTCGTTAAGGCACTATACCTTTCCTGGGCTGCATTTTCCTCATCTATAAAATAAGAGAGTTGTATCAGATGATGTCTAAGGTCCCTTTCAGCTCTAAATCTACCATCCTATGATGCCACATTTTTTTTAATTCAAGAAACAGCACAACCCACAGCAGTGGCATGTCAAGTTCTAACCCTTCCTCAGAAGAGGTTTGTATTCTGAATACTAATGGTAAAATGGTCAAGGATTTAAAACTGGCTGCTAATTCATACAGTGAATACTATAATTGAGATCTGACTATAAAGTTTGAAACCTAAAATTAACACAAAATAAAAATTTTACATATTTTGTACAATTTAATAATGAAAATTCATAATTCAACACACTCTAAAACTCACCAAAAAATGAACACGGCTATGAACTAAAGAATCTGCAACTGTTAAAGAAATGTATTGTCAAAATACAAATTTCTACTGCAAATGAGGAAAATGTTTCCACTACAAAAGATTTCAAAGATGAATTAAATGAAGGGGCTATCATCATCTATTCTCTCATTCCCATTCTTTAATAACACAGATTATTTAGCTAAAACAGCTCTCAGGAATCATCTGCTTGCCTCTCTTATTAGTATACCCAACTTCTCAAGAGCATCCACTCTATGCAATCAATGTTAAAGCTTATGACTTCAGAAAACATGTTTTCATGTAAAACATAAACAATACAGCACTGTGCAAAAGCAGATACAAACACTGTTAATGATGGTTTATACAAAGCTATGAATGCTTCCCTGTTAGAAGTATACAGTACGTAACAGTCCATGAAGACCTAGGGAAAGAAGGTGAAGTACAGTGAGGTACTAAAGTGTCATTTCAATTTTATAAAACTGCCTTTTATCCAACATTTTAAAGAAAAATTCAGAGATATAGTGATCATATTCAGGTCCAACTACATCTACAAGTATTCCCAACATTGGCTTTGTAACTTGCCTGAGTGTATCCAATTTCAAGGAGTTTTAAGATTTTAAAAATATATAGTAAATTAACAAAATCACTTAAAATCCATACTGCTCTTTATGGGCTGTTGTGGAATTAGGAAGAGGTTTCAAAATCAAACAACAAAAACATCACTCCATTCCTAAAAAGTGAATAATCATTGGTATGAAAATAGATAAACACAAAAGGTATCATACCGCTGCTTACAAAACTCTAAAATAAGTTATTCTCTCTCTCACCTAAATCAGCTCTACACTGTGGCCAATCACCAATATTAGTCATAGGGTAGATGAACCTGAGATACGAATGCTTTTCTGATGTAGATAAAATGAATTTGATATATTGATATTCTGAACCAAAAAGCCCTATAAAATAATGCCACAAGTCTCTATTAGTTGTCAACATTTTTTAATGGAAGATACTAAAAGTCACCTGTTTTAATGTGTGTACGTCATCCATTATTCTTTTTTTTAAAGGTATGTTTTTTCAAAATTATATATTGCTGATATTTGCTACACGGTAAAAGCGTGTTAGTCTCTAACTGGTAAAAGCTGTAAAGCCACAGGAATCCTTCAACTCAGGATGGAAATAAAATGAAGTAGTAAAGTGCCAGAAGCACCATAAGGTATTTTTCTTAATTATCACCAGCTTTACTTAGTTATGGTCCTTTAAGAAACAAAACATCCTTCATACTCTGTCTCCATCCTGAGCTCCATCATTTAATAGTCTCTTCAGTCCAGGTACCAAGTGTTCTCCATCCTTTGCCGAATAGATACTCAAGATAAACACAGAATGTTAGAACTGGAAGGGACCTTAGATATCACCTAGTCCAAATGCTTCATTTTACAGGTAAGAAAATTTGAGACACAAGTTCAAAGCTACAGCTAATGACAAAGTTAGGATCAGAACTCAAAATTACATGGGCAGCTAGGTGGTGCAGTGCAGAGAGCACCGGTTCTGGAGTCAGGAGGACCTGAGTTCAAATGTGGCCTCAGACACATAACACTAGCTGTGTGATTCTGGGCAAGTCACTTAACTCCAATTGCCTCTCTAAAACAAAAAAAAAGGAACTCAAAATTATAAACAACACACTTCAAAAAATGTCACATTTTATTAATATCTTACATTGTGTTTAAACACAGTTATAATAAATGGCCTCTTAAGCAAAGGTCAGCAGAAGGAATACTAGATCCGGGTTCAAATTCTGTCTCTGCCACTTGTAACTACAATTTTGAGAAAATCACTTACCCTGTCTGAGCCTCAGTTTCCTCATACATAAAATTAGGAAGTTTGGAGTAGATAATGTTTAAAATCCCTTTCAGTTACAAATCTACAAACTTAAGTGTCTATATTTATGAAAATAAAGCATTCACAGAAGAGGATGTTTATAAACAATAATACCACATTTAACTAACATTTGTTTTATGTAAACAAAATAACTGATTTAAAGAGGTTTAGCTCTAACTCAAAAATTTACATTCCCTACATTCATTCAAATAAAATTCTTTCTGTAATATCACCACAAATTTGCAGGGCAGGGACAAACTAAGACAAAGTGATTGCCTAGGTAATTTTATAAGATCATGAGTTGGTTTATAGAGGAGTTTGCATTGTAAATGAAATTTCTGAATTAATATTGTCCACTAAATCAATACATTAAAAAGATTTTAGTTCCCATAACTACTAAAACACCAAAATTAGTAGTTCAGAAAGAAAACTGAGTCTTTACCTAAGAAAGTAAAGAAACACTGCCATTTAGTAGCATTTTGATGAATGCAACCACTTATGACACTATCCATGTGGAAATCAGAAATCTTTCAAAAAAAAAAAAATCAGGAACTACTGGTGTCTACATCTGTTTTTTTTTCATATCATATCACCATGTATTCTGGTCAAATTACTAATTTTAATAAAAATATAAGAAAAGTCTAAATTTGTTTGGCAACATTTCATTGCAATGTCATAAATATTCCTATTCAAACTGGCTAGAATACAAAACTGTCTAAAACTTTAAATTACATTTCACTGGTAACAAGAGGTTTTTTCATGAATTTCAGCTGCATCTATGGAAGGGAAAAGTCACACCCATTCTCTCTAATATATTTCAAAAACAATCCCATCACTACCACCTCTTTCTATGGCACTCTATTACAATCCAAGACAGATTCACTGAGGCCAATGAAGGCACTTACAGCTACTAAAAAAAGATGTGAACCGGAGTACGTCAGGAGGTAAGAACAGGAAAAGGAATTAAGACAACATCAGCATTGAATTAGGTGGGGGTGGGGTGGAAATATCAACACCAGAAACTGCAATTCATCAGACAGGAAGTCCTGAATCACCTGACCTAAACACAGGAACACAATAAATTTAAACAAAAATCAAAGGAGGAAAGGTGGGTAGACTCAACTGCCACCTAAGCCTTCGAAGAAAATGAAAGGCCAGACATGGTATTTAAAAAACGCTGCAAGTATAAATTATGTTGTTCTAAGGAATCAAACGACAGCAAAAGCACGTCTTCGCAATCTGGCATATTTACCCAGACATGTCAAAAACCTAAAGCAAGCCATTTTTTTCTAGCATACGTGGTCTGATTTTCACAGACTCACAATTCTCAAGAACAGAAGGGGGGAAACACTTTCTTCATTTTACAGAGAAGCTATATGCTACATAATATAAATTGATCTTACCCATTAATGTTGCCAGAAGGCACAAGGAGTACATTTCCTTGTCAGTCTGCTCCTGAAATTCCTTAGAAGATATTTTGCTAGTAACAGCAATATCTTCATGTTTCACAGTGTGTGCTGAGTGTGCTGCACTGGGCTGAGCACCTTCCTCTTTACCTTTTAGGATTTCTATTGTTATTCTGTCACCATGTTGTAAGGGCACAGGCTCCTTTTCCATTCCAGCTTTGGGAGGCATTAGCTCTTTAGGAGGAAAACCATACCGAATACATTGTAAATATGGAGGAATATCAAATTCTCTAGCTATGCTTTCCTGAAGTTCAAAATAGGTTGTTGAGGGTTTGAGTGTAAGCATTGACTGTCGCCCATCATTTGTTGTTATACGGATCTTCTTCTCCTTAGTAGATACTGGTGAATAAGGGGCCTTGGTAGGAGTAGCAGGAGCAGATGAAGGCCCATCACGAATGATGCTTGGGGAAACAGTTCTAGGTTGGGCTTTTTGTTCTTGTTTTAACTTCTCAGTTTTCCGTTTCTGCATCACAGAAGCTTGTTCCGTAATGTTCTGTTGAATAGTTCTTTCAGTTTTACTCATATTTAATTCCTCCTTGTGCAAAGTTTTTGTTTTCTGCCCAGTAAGAATAATTTTAGTTGGAAGTTGGGACTCCAAATCTTGCCCATGTTGCACATCCTCAACTCTCTGGGCATGAGCACCATCAATATTTACAGGAGTGTAGTCATCAGGATTCTTTTTGGCTGTCTGATGCAATATAGTGTGGACAACTTTCTGCACTAGGATTTCACTCCCAAATTCACCAGGGAAATGTTTGGTGACAAGTTTCATTGCAACGTCATAAACATTGCTATTCAAAGACACATCACTTTCATACTGGAACCAATATACTGTTTCTCTGACCACTCTTCCACTCCATTCCAAAGTAATAGGAAAAGCTTCAGGCAGATTGTCATATTCTTTACCTTCCCAATAATGTTTGAATCCACAGCCACATTTACCTCCGGTGGATCTGGTATTAGTTCTGTCCCCATCCAAATACACAACAGAACCATCACCTCTAACTCTTCGCACTGATGTGCCATGGCACCAATTACAAGCTGTTAGATTACTCAGACTGTAGTCTGGTATCAGAACATCCTTCACTGAATCATATGAGCACACCAGATTGTTCAAAGGGAAGCTATAATTTTTGTCAGGCCTCAGCTGTCCATGGGTACTTTTGGCCAGGTTGTACAATTTCCCTCCTGGAGCCAACCACTCAGGGGGGACATGAAGTTCAGAAAGGGCACCACAGATCAAACACTTGTGAAGGCGATTATCCATCACTGCTTTTTTTTGCAGCTGCTGTTACTTCTTCAGGTTGAACTCCTATTACCCCAGTTCTTCTATAGAAATATTGATGAACATCTGCAACTAAACTAGGATGAATACCATGTTTGTCCATGAAGACTTCCTCCATAGCAGCCACAAGCCTCAGTAAGTATTTGTCCTGCAAACTCCTATCTCCTCCAATCACACACCCACCATCCTCCTCAAGTTTAATATACTTTTTAATGAGGTCCTGAGGCACTCCCCATGCTTTAGGAAGTAGCTTCATGGGCAGTTTGGGTAAAGCAGCCCCTTTTATGCCAACCAAAGGAATATAGTGGTTTCTGCCAGAGCTACTCCAGGCGATGCAGATTGGTTTGTTCAAATGGCCATCTCTACCAGTGCACTTCTCTGCAGGGATAAGCCCCGGAAGAAAAGTGGCAGAATAGTCCCCCAGAGCTTCTCATGCCACTGAGGGAATCCAGGAGAATAATAGGCCGGTGTAAGACATTGGCAAGGCCAAAAATGTGGATGTTCCTCAACCCCAAGGGAACACCTTCAGGTGGCACAAAAAGGGGGTCACATTCGTTGATAATGTCCTCCCACTCAGCAGCATCAATGAAGTCGTGAAAGAGGGCTTGATATCGAGCCAGATGCTGCTGAAAGTGCTGTTTAAGATTCTCTCTCAAGGCATGCCAGAATAGCTCCCGGCCCACAAGGGCCCGGGACACAGCATGCACCAAGCAGTGCCCATCCCCATCTACATGCACTGGAATCAAGCACTCCTGACTCCGATTGGCCCTCTTAATGTCCTCCAGGGTGTCATGCAAGTAGAGCAGACTTCCAGATCGGTCCTTGCCGTAACCCACAGTGTTGACATGCTCGGGCTCAATAAGAAAGGCGCGGTCGCCCAACAGGGCGCAGTCAAACAGCTCGCCCTGATTCATGTCTCGGAGCAGCTTGGCCCTGCCCGTCTGTTTGTCCATCCCATATCGGGCCAGGATGGGCGACAGCAGTTTGCAGTGGTAGTTGGAGAGGCCCAGCACTTTCACCAGCTCCGTGTTCTTCTTGGGGGCCCCCGTCACCCCGAGCAGCGCGTTCCGCAGCAGGTTGTGCAGGACCACGTCCGGGTCGGTCACCTCCTCCACCCCCAGCAGCTGGTGCTGCTCGTGCCGCTGCCCGCACTCCGTGCACTCGATGCTGGCCGAGCCGGAGGCCGGGAAGAACAAACGCGCCTGGCACTTGGGGTCCGGGCAGTTCCCGGACAGGATGCGTCGGTCCTTCCGCTTCGCGAGCCCCCCCTGAGCCGCCGCCGGCGCCTCGGGGGGAGGAGGTGGAGGAGGGGGAGGCGGTGGCGGCGGCGGCTGAGACATCGCTCTCCGCTCTCGGGTCTCGCTCCGCGCCCCGGGCGACCCCTCAAAGGCTCATAGCCCTGACCCGCACCGGCCCCGATCAGTTCGGCCCAGGCCCCGGCTCGCCTGACTGGAGATTCGCTTTCCTCTCCTTATCAGCCCCCCCCACCGACACCGAAGTGAAGGCGGAAGCACTGGACGCCGCTTCTCTAATTGCTTCTTCACTGTCGTAGCCGTTGCCCCGAACGTAACGGCCTACACCCTACCCCGCACTCTCTCACTCTCTCTCTCTCTCTCTCTCTCTCTCACTCTCTCCCTACCCCTCTCTCACACGCAGACATACACACACGCCCTCCCGAGGAGAACGCGCAGGCGCCGCCTTCGCTCTGCCCCCTGGGAATTAGAGTCTACCAGCTTGTGCGTCTGACCTCGGGATAATGAAGGCTTGGGCCGGGTCAGGACTACGAGTGCCGTGAGGCAGTGCGGCTCAGGGCCCCAGCGAAGGAAGAAGAGGAAGGGGAAAGTAAAGAACTATAGAATTGCGGGGGAAAAACAAGATGGTTCGCTTTGCCTACCGGGAGTTGTAGTCTCGAGCCGCTCCCTGGCCCGCCTGAAGGCGCAACCTTGAGCCAGCGAGGGACCACATTTCCTAGGTTGCCCTACGGTGGTACCTGTTGCACTTCCCCACCGCTTCGCAGGATTGGGAGAAGGAAGGGTGCCGGTGAGCACCCGGTGTTATATGCTGGGGAACAGAAAGCAGGTGGCATGGGTGGGTTGATGGAAGTAGAGAGAGCTTTTGGGAAATGAGCATCCACGGAAGCATTGGGTGGGGAGGTTGGCAGGAGGTGAGGAGCAATAGGTGTTTGCAGGGGATGGGGAAGAAAGGAAAGGTTTGGGATTCCCCATGTGGCCTCAGGGGATTCCTCCCTGGCCTTTTCAGCCTCTGTGCTTTTCCTTCCTCGCCCCTCCTCCCAGCCAGGGCGGAGACTCTGAAGGCAGCCTCTCTAGCTAGGAACTATCACTCCGGGAAATGAGTTCAGTTTCTCTTTTCCGATTCATCTTTGCAGCTCACAACATAAAGGTCAAGAGAGCTGAGTCATCTGGGACCAGGGAAGGCGTGGGCTGCCAGGGGAAGGGGGGCAGCCCGGGCCACCACCTGCTCCTGGGAAGAGAATCCGACTGACTACAATCAGCCAGTCAGGCCTCTCTCTCCAGGTGAAGTGTTTGTTTACCTTTCAAGGGTTATTTTTTGTGGCCTGCCATTAACCTGGACTGTCACACTTAATCCTACCACGTTCCCCTCGGTGCACCTACCTCCTGATGGACCTTGATAAATCACAATCTCTCTCTCTCTCTCTCTCTCTCTCTCTCTCTCTCTCTCTCTCTCTCTCTCTCTCTCTCTCTCTCTCTCTCTCTCTCTCTCTCTCTCTCTCTCTCATTTTCTCTCTCCCCCTCCCCGCCCCCGGTGTGGGTGTGTACACATATATATCTATATGGCATACAAACTATGCTGTCATCAGCACTCTTCACTTTTCTGGAACAAAGTTTATCTTCATGGAAATGCTGATGTTGCTTTCTGGAGACTTAGATAAACTGCCTGAACATTTCTGTAAGACTTGGCACAAAATGTAGACAGAAAGTACTGAGCTTGAGGTCATGTGAGCTTCAGAGGCCGCCAAGGAAGCTGCCCGTCCTATTAGCAGCTTTGACGCTAATCACATGAATGTTATGAAATGAGTGCTCTGGAAGGCAGTTAGTTGTTCCCCCCCCCCCACCAGGATCTTGGTGTTGATTCACTTCCAATAGTTGTCAACTAATTTAGCCAAAAAAGAAAAGTGGCTTGTAGATCACAAAAGCAAAACGATCCCTGTTGTCTCTTAATTCTTCCTCTTTTTTTTAAAGCCGAAGTTATCTTTGTTTGTTTTTTAATACAGTTATACTATTTCATTTACTGTCATAGAATTCATTTTCAAATGCAAGCATTTGGAGTGATAATGTAATGGCTCCATAGCCAAACCTTGCCAACTTAAATAAATTCTTCCAAAACTGATTGCTGAGAATTAATTCAACTCTGTGTTTTCTGCAGAGTAAGGATGTCTCTCTCACAATGCCTGGCATATAGTAGGCATTTACTAAATGCTTGTTAAATAAATGGTTCAATTTAGAGAAATCCTGTTTCTAAGCAGTTGTGGAGTTCATATGTATTTTTTAAAAAGCACCACAATAGTATATACAGTAATATGATTGCTCATATGTAGTCGAATGCTAACATAGCATTTTAAGTCTCTAACAGCACTTTGCATATAGTATTTGATCAAACCTCAGGCAAGTAGTAAAGCTGATTAAAAGTGGGAAAGGGTGCTCTAATAATAAATATTCTTTCAAGAGCAATTTGATTATTTATTTACTTTTGTGTAGAGAGGACTTGGAATTTCTGAATATTATAAAAATAAGATAAAATATGATTGTCTAAAACTGACTTTTTCAGGCTTATATATTATATGTGCATACAATATGCTATATCATATATGCACATATACAATGTATAATATGCAATAGTCTATATGTACATACATAATATGTATGCATACAACATATAAGCTTGGAAAATGTAATTTTTAGATAATCATATTTTATCTTTTTTAAAAAAATAACAGAAGTTTGAGGTCCTTTCTAAACAAAAATAAATCATCATATTACTCTTGAAAGAATACTTATTATTGCAGCCCCCTTTCCCACTATTTAATCAGATTTACTGCTTGCCTAACTCCTTAAAGCACTAAGAATATCAGACTTTATTTAGTACTTTTTCCTAAGTTCCATTACAGAATTATCAAAAACCTTCACAGCATCCTAGTAGGGTAGATAATGTCATATCTTACTCACGTCATCCAGGAACCTCAGAGTTAGGCTCTCAGAAGTGATCATCCCTGTTCTGTAAACAGGAAAACTGAGCTAAAACAGTTCTGTGTTTCCAGCAATCCCTCGGTCATCCAGCACAACACCACATTTTCTTAATTTTTAGCATACATATGTATAATCAGGAAGATAAACCTAGAAATAATAAAAGTAATGAGCCAGGTAAGGTCTAATCTGGAATCAAATCCAAAAATGCTTCTTGGAGGAAGTGTTCTGAAAAAAAAAAAGAGAGATCTTAATGGAAATGAATCGTATAGTATGTTCTGAAATGAAGAGATGCCATGCAAAACAGGCCAATTAAGAACAGATTGGGCCCTAAGGGTAAGCAACCCTCTTTCTTTTTGCCTCTCCCCTCCCATATATTAAATGGAGTTTGGGGAGAGCTGGTCTTGGTTTGCTCCCCTGGTCTAAAGGATGATCCAGTCAGCCAGTCTAGCTGCCAGGCTCAGGCCAGAGCACTGCCCGGTCACCTTGACCCCTGAGCTATACAGCTATTTGGTGAAAGGAAGAAGAGAGGGAGAAAGGATTCCAACAAGATGCATTTTTGAATCTCAAAATCAGAGGAAATGTTCTCTCCCTACTAGTGATGAGGTAAGGAGGTGGGGGAGAGGGATATATCTGAGGAAATGTCTGTTCTGGTGGTGTAGTTTGGGGTTGCTGGGAATCTCAAAATGTCAGGGCAGTGTCTGCCTGGGATGAATTCACACACTCAAACCTTCTTCCAGTCAAATGACTAGGTTTATTGCACTGCTTCTTAAGGAATCTGCAACTTAATGGAGATGAGACTGATGCTTACCTACAAAAGGGACAGAGTGGTAAGTAGTCTAGGGTGGGCCAGATGCAACAGTGAAAGGACTATCAAGTAGGCTGATTAGGTGATCTAAGTGTCCTGGTGTGGGCCACTTGCCTCTGATGGAAGCACCTGTGATCTGGGCTGCTGAAAAGTATGGGAAAATTCAGGGACTGGATTGCTTTCCAAGACATGGTCTTTTCATTTTAGGGCTCCAGGTCCTATAACCCCAGCACTAGGAATCCTCTAACTCCACTTTGTGAAGTTTAATGCTATATACTCTCCTCCCCTCCACCCCAAACCTCATCCCCATTGAGGTTATCTACATAAATCTCATCCCACTTTGTAATTCTTTATTTTTAAAAATTAAGTATCTACATGTTTTACCTTCCGACTGGATTGTTAGGTCCTTGAGGCCAGTAGGTGTCCTTCCCCTAGCAATATACCTTCCACACAGAATACACAACAATTTTTTTTAAAGAAATAGTTTACATTGATATAGCACTTTATTGTTTTCAAAGCACTTTTTTCACAACACCTCTCCTCTCCCCTCTACATGGGGTATCATGCCCTTACCTGAGGGTGTTCTGCCCAAAGGAAGGGAAATTTTGATGGCTGAATCCTACCTAGTTATCTTGGGGTGTGCTGGGTAGATTTCTTTCTGAAAGACCAGGCCTTAAACCCAATTGTAACTCACATGAACAACATCTTTCATTCTACTTTTCTCATGCAAATCTTTGTCAGACATATGCTACAGCCCACATTTCACAACATCTCTCCCTCTTTCCGTTATCCTTAGGTTCACTTGCAATTCTGATTTTTCTGAGATCCTGTGACAGGCAGCCACGTTGGATCACCAGAAGAATATTGGTATTAAAAAGTTGGGCTTTTTCAGAAATGGGAGGCCAGGTGCCATTAAAAGGTGTCACATAGGATCCCAAATGCACTCAACCTTTATCTCATCCTATTCAATTCTGGGCCTGGTTCATTATATATCTATAATACCTGGGTAAGCTATGCTAAGTCATTCACTAAAGTTCTACTCCACTGTCACATGACAACACGAAGGCAGCTCTCAGTTATTGAAGGCTATGTTAGTAAAGCATAAAGTTTGGTAGTCCTGCAAGGCTAAACACTCATTGCATACAAACCTGCTGAACAACTCTATCTTTTGACCTGGTATTCATAGAGAGAAGAGCCATACTAATGCTGTCCTCTATAATCACAGGACTCTGGAAGAACAGGTACCTGGTTTCATGTTTAGCAGATTCATACCTACTTCTCCCAGTACCTCATCCTCATCCAGCTAAATCCTTCCATGCTGCAGTCACTTTATTCCACTGCCCGCTGGAACTCCAGTTCCATTAGTATAAAACTTGGCTCCATTCTAGATCTCTTCTTAAGTTCTTTCCATCTTTTTGTGTTCTCATAAATCTAGCTCTCTCCTGGTCATCCTTGTCAGTGTTAGTTACTCTTCTAGTATCCCTAGACTTATTAGACAGGTAGATGAAGGATGCATGTTTCTTGCTCCCTATCACCTCTTCCAGATTCTCCATTACCATCATTCAACAATTGGTCCTTTGGGATTCACTCCATTTGTCTACAAACCTTTATACAGTCTGGTTCTAATCAGTCTTCTTACCAGCCTTCAGGTCATTTTACTTCATTTTCTAAGGTGTTGAATATCTAGTTCACAGTCTTTCCATCCCAACCCTTGCCCTCATACTTGGAGACTTCTGTATACATGTTGATATTTCCTCAAATACTCCTGACACTCAGTTCATCATCCTCCTCAATTTGCATAGTGTTATATCTTCACAACTACCCACAGAAATGGCCATATGTTGACTCTCTTGCTCACCCTGTTCATACCTGTGCCACCTCCATGATTTTGAACTCTGAAATTTCTGTTATTATAACCTCCTTTGTCTCCTCCTAAACCTGCTCTTTATGTCCTATCATCTCAAACAATGTGTCCAAACAAAACTCATCACATTCTCCCCTATCTCCTTCACAGTTCCCTATTTCTATTGAAGACAACCATCATTTTTTTGCATATGAGATTCCCAGGTCTCCCTCTCTCTCTACACACACACACACACACACACACATATAATATGTAGGTACATACACACATATGTCTAATTTCTTTCTTCTAAACTCCAGTTCAATATCACTTAATGTTTACTATGCAACTCCTGTTGGATGACCTTGGAGATCTGACCATAATATTCCCATGTTTAGAAACCTTCCAGGGTTCTCCACAGAATGATTCTAGGATAAAATACAAATTCTAGTCCCTTCCAGTTTAAGATCCTTCACAATCTATCTGTGCTGACTTTATAGCCTTATTTCATACTAATCTTCAAAAGTTCTGTTCCCTCCAAACCAGAATACTAGATGTTCTCTCAATACTCCATTTCCTGACTCCAAACATTTGCATATATTATCTCCTATACCTGGTATTCCTTATCTCTGCCTCTCAGAATCCTTTTATTCCTTCAAGACTTAGCTTGGGCTTCTCAGTGAATCTTCCTGAACCCCACAGTATCATTGTTCTCAGAATACCCCACACCAAGATTATACTTATCTTTAAAAATGTATCTTCTGAGGAGAACTTCAACCCATTGAACAGTTTGCAACTAACATAGTGCTTGACCAGAATAATACTTAATAAATACTTAATAAAACTTAATAAATGTTGACTTAGTTTTTAGAATTGAGTTGAATTGGCCAGCTGATTTCATTGCTTATCTTCCCTTTCCAAATTTTTCTTCCATAGCTTTCATTTCTTTTCCATTTTTCCTCTTCACTCCATTCATAAAAACATTTTTAAACTCTTGTTTCATCTCTTCTGAGGATTATAGTTGAGTTCATGCCCAAGCTGTATTTTTCTCTGAAGTAATGCTTATAAGTGTTTTAGATTCATTCTCTCCTGCATTTATGTCTTGAGTGTCTCTGCTACCATAATGGCTCACTTTTTTGTTTGCCCATTCTTCCAGATTTTGAACTTAACGTTAGGGCTAGGTTCTACAGCACTCCTAAGGGGAAGGTGCTGTTGCTGCTTTCTTGAAGTATTGAATGTTGTGTTATTCCAGGGTCTCAGTGACAGGCTGGGGATCTACAAGCTTTCAGTGTTCCTCTAGTGAACTGATTTAGAGCAAAGTTGGTGCTGCCCCCATGTTCTGTGCTCTGTAAGTTTCTGACCTGGGTTTGGGTCTGAGCAAGAGTAGACTGCTGCTGGACTTTGCCGTTATCAGCCAACTAAAAGCTCTGTTGGCTCAGGGCGGTAGAATTGTAGGTTCTTCTTCAGTCTTGGATGTCCTCTTTGGTTATTCTTCTGCAAATAGGGCTAGAAGTTAGAAGTGAAACTTTGCTTTGCACCTGAGGTCTGAGCCACACCACTGCTGCTCTTCAGCTAGCTTCTGAACTTCTTCCTTTCTCGAAACACTGTCCAGGGCCTCCTTACCCTAGAACATCACTGCCATGTGCACATTCCCTTTTACTCTGACCAGGATCTGTGACCTGGGACTGAGTAGTAAGAGACAAAGCTTCCAAGTGGCAGTTTTCCTAATCACAGACCCCTAGTGTGGGCCTAGGATATGGAGTACAGTGCTGGAGTACAGTCTCTCACTGGATGCTAGAGTGCTCTGAGTGTATCACAATATAGCATGCTCCTCGCCTGAGCTCATCTCCAGCATCCACAAATCTCCCTGCCTATCTCCCTATGCTGAGCTGGGCTGGACAAAGGTCTCACGTGACTTTTTTCTGGATTTCCCTATCAAGATTGGTCTTGTCCATTTTCTAGAACTGTTAGGAAGACTTTGTGGAGAGGAGCTCATTACATTGCTTCCTACCACTCTACCATCTTGGCTGTGCTTCAAGTGAAAAACTTTGTAACAGAATTATCTACAAGTGAAACGGACCATCTAAGGAGGTAGTGAGTTCTCCCTCATTGGAAGTTTCCAAGAAGAAACAGGCATTTCTGTGTTCATCGCCTTGTCAGGGATGTCATAGAAATGGTTCCTGTTTAGGTATTAGAGTAGGTGACCTTTTAGGTCCCTTCCAACTTACATTCTAATCAGTGGTCCCTGATTTGGGGACCACCTAGGAAAATTCTAAGCAGAAGGAAGTTGTCCTGGAAGGACTACCCTCTCACTATACAAAACTCAAGTTTCAGCAAACAAAACTAGTCATCTAGTCTTCAATAAATCCGAAGACTCTGTTACTGGGGTAAAACTCATTAGTTGACAAAAATTACTGAGAAAAGTGAAAAACAGTCTGGCAGAAGTTATGCTTAGAACAACACCTCAGACTATATGCTTCAAATGAATACATGACTTGGATATAAAAGGTCACGTAATAAACAAATTAGAGTTAAAAAAAGAAATTACCTTTTGGATTTGTGGATGGGGGAAGAGTTCATAATCAAACAAGGGATAGAAAGGATCACAGAAGATAAAATGGACAATTTTGATTACATAGAATTTTAAAAGTTTTGTACAAACAAAACCAAGGTAGCTAAGAATAAAAAGGAAACAGTTAATAGAAATGAAAAAGAATCTTTAGAGCAACTTTCTCTGGTAAAGGTCACGTTTCCAAGGCATATAAGGAAACGGTTCAAATTTATAAGAATAATAACCATTTTGCAACTGAGAAATGTTAAAAGGATATGAACAGTTATTTTTAAAGGGAAAAAAATCCAAGCTATCTATAGCTATATGGGGAAATACTCCAAATCACTAATAACTGGAGAAATGCAGTTTAAAGCGACTCTGAAGTTCTGCCTCATGTCTATTACATTGACAAAATCGAGGGGAAACGGTAAATGTTAATTGTTTTAGGGCTGAGGAAAAACAGTCACTTTGCTACATTACTGATAAATCTGTGGCAGCCGATGGTGTGCTGGGACCTGGAGTCAGAAAGACCCAAGTTCAAATCCAGTCTCAGACACTTAGCTATGTGATCCTGGGCAAGTCCCTTAACCTCTGTTTGCCTCAATTTCCTCAACTGTAAAATAGGGATAATAACAGCACTGACCTTGAAGGGTTGTTGTAAGTCTCAAGATATTTTAATGTGCTTAGCACAGTGCCTGACACATAGTAGGCACTATGTAAATGCTTATTCCCTTCCTGGTGAATTAGTACAGTCATTTTGGACAGCAGTTGGGAACTGTTCCAAAAAAGTTACTAAACTGTGCATACCCTTTGACCTAGATATACCACTACTGGTCCTATACCCCACAGAGACCGAAGAAAGAGAAAAAAGAGCCATATGTACAAAAGTAATAGCAATTCTTTTCATAGTAGGTAAAAATTGGAGACCAAAGGGGTGTTTTATTAGGGAATTGTTACACAAATTATGATATGTGAATGTAATAAAATACTATTATGCTCTAAGAATGAAAGATAGAGTTTCAGAGAAAGTTTGTATGAATTGATTCAGGGTGTAGGGGAAAGAGCCTGAAGAACAATCTGTACAATAACAAGACATTGTAAAAATGAACAACTTTAGAAAACTTAAGAACTATAATCAATACAACCATGATTCCACAGGAGCCAGGATGAATATATACTACCTACTTCCATATAGAGGTGATACAGAATGAAACAGATTTTTTTGGACATAACCAGTGTGGGAATTTGTTTTGCTTAGCTGTGCCTATTTGTTACAAGGGTTTTCTTTTCCTTGTTTTTCAGTGTGTGTTGAGGTGGCGGGGGGAATGGTAGCATGGAGGCGGAAAGGAAAAAAAGAACACTTTTTAGTTGAAAAAAATTAATTAAAAAAAACAAGCTTCAGTAACATTGAAACATGGGTAATTGTCATCTTTGTCATTGCCATTATCTTAGTTCAGTTCCCTTCAACAAACATTTCCTGAGTGCCTACAATCCACAGGACAAAGTTTAGATAGGACTGGCCTCTATGGATACAAAATACTATTCTATCAATCAATCAGTTTTAAACCTGTATCAGAATCTGGCCCTGCATCAAGGTAACCTGAGAGATAGAGACCTTTTCTCAGGATTCAAGGCCATTGGGTCAATGAAATTTGTGTAGGCTTCTAGGACTATATATAGAGTTCTGAGAGAAAGTCCATGGAAATAAAGTGGAGACAGTGTACACTAGGGGGTAAAAAGTTGGGTCGTCTCTATCTTGTATTCATTAGGAATTTGTAGTTACTCAGCAAGAAATTCATGCTTTTCTGATCTTTTCTTCAAAGCCTGCAAGAAGAGGCAGTTGCTAAAGCTTGCGCCACCACCCAGGTTAACAATTCAGCTGCTGCTAGAAAAGAATGACCAGAGACTACTGAGCCTAGTGACCAGGCTAGGTGGGATGATCCTTGCTGACCAAAGACAGAGTGTGTTGCTCCCACCATTCAAGAGAAGCCAGTTGCTTTTAATTGTATCATTCCTCAGGAGTTGTGTTTTCTTCTCTGCAAGTGAAAGGAATTAACACAGAAAAATATCTGGTTTAAATGGCAACTGGTTGAATCCAGTCAGCAGGTATCCACAAGTGTTCCCCATTTCCCCACTGCAATTTCTGTCCATTTCTTTGCCATTGTTTCTTTTAGTGTTGTAGCAAATATATATATTAGCATTAACATATATTAGTGACCACTGACATTTTTTTGTATATTGTTCTGTAGGTGATGGAAATTGACAACCAACAGAGTCTGGAAAAATGTCCAGAATCCATTGTGGAGGCAAGCACCCCAAGAACATCCAAAACAGGTGCTGCTATCTGCAACTACCTTCTAAGTCAGCGCAAGGTGATTAAACAAGAGAAATGAAAAGGAAAAGAGACATTTATAATCTCAATCTGAGCAGTCACTCCCTAGATGTCATATATGTATATGCGTATGCATCTGTATACATATGCATACACATATGTGTATGTATTTAATATTTGAGTGAGGGACCTAGGACAAGGCGAAGGGATAGATATAAGGGAATGCACTGAGGTGGGCTCACCTGGTTTTCTCTACTCCAAACATCAGAGCCTGTACTCCAAAAAGGATTTTACTCATCACAGATGGTATATTCAAAAATGCTACCCAATCATGAATTTATTAAGGATATCATTGTGTTAGGTACTTGGAATACAAAGACAGAAGTTAAATGTCTCTGCCTTCAAGGAACTTACATCCTTCTAGGTCAGGGAATTATAACCAGTTTCATGTCATTCACTCCTTAATCAGGTGAAACCAAAGTACCGCTTCTCAGAATAATATTTTTAAATGCATAAAATAAGATGTATAGGATTACAAAAGAAACATTGTGTGTATGTGTATACACACACACACACACATATGCATACATACAAAGTTCATGGACCACAGGTTAAGAACTCCTGTTCTAAGGAGTACAAATAAATAACAAATAAGTAAATACAAGAACATTTTTGAAAGAAAAGAGCTTTAACATAGGAAGCTCAGGAAAAATTTCTCATATGAAGGGATGCATGAGCTCGATAATGAAGGAAGCTAGAGATTCTGCATGGCAGAGATGAGAAGAAAGTACTGTATATTGTCATACAAAGGCACAGCGGTGGTTATGATATGTTACATGGGGAGTGTGGTACAAGTAGTCCAATTTGAAGGTATTTAGAGTGTGGGAAAGGGATTAATGGGAAATAAGTCTACAAAGGTTAGAGTTAAATTGTAGTGAGTGTAATACCAAGATGAGGAGGTTGTGTTATATCCTACAGGCAATTGAAAGTCACTGAACATTCTGGGGGGTGTGGGGGGAGGTAGAGTGAGGAGGTGATGTAATAAGAGCTGTGTTTTAGGAAAATTGTTTTGGCAGCAGCGTAGAGGATATAGTGGAAAGAGGAGAAGCTAGAAGTCTAGTTAGTAGGCTGTTGCAAACCCACTGGAGAAGGAAATGGCAAACCACTCCAGTATTTTTGCCAAGAAAACCCTATGGACAGCATTGGCATGCTATGGTCCACAGGGTCATGAAGAGTCAGACAACAACTGCAGAACAAGAAGAAGAAGAAGTAATAGTCTGGGTGAGAGGTAAGAGTGTCTAAATTAGGGTGGTGGCTATGTGAATAGAGAGGAGGGGATAGATGGAAGAAATGGAGTGGAAGTAGAATTGATAATTCTTGGCATTGGGTGAGTGAATAAGGAGAGGAAAGGTCAAAGACACTTCAAAGTGAACCTCGGTGACTGTAAGATTAGTGATCCCTCCAAAAGAAACAGGAAGTCTAGAGCAGAGGCAGGTGGGGGTGGGGTGGGGAGAACAATTTCTGTTTTGAACGTGTTGAGTTTAAGATGCATGTGGGACTAACCACTAATTGGGTTCTTGTGCAAGCATAATTTACTCTCTGATGAATGAATGATTGTACTGTTGAAAGAAACATATGGTTACCCCAACTAATTACATTGATTAGGCTTGAAACAACATGATATTAGATGAAAGAATGTTGCAGTGAGGGGTAGGAATGGCCTCAATGTTATAACTATGTTTCATGACTTTGCGGTAAGGTTTGGCTCTAATTTATTGATAATAACAACAAACAGTATATTAATAACTATTGTGAAGATATGTTGGTCAGGGCAGTGTTCTATAGGGAATGCATATGTTCTCCAGTGTTTAAGTTTCAATGTCCTAGCCTTAGCACTCCAGTAGAAAACAAGTTTTCAGAGCGCAGAGACTATGACAATTTTCATCTTTGTATCTGAAGTTAGCTAGGTTGACTTTGGCTCTTAAGCAGCATAGTATAAGGAGCCCTAGCTCACCCTTCATAAAAAATAACTTGTGTTACTTTAGAATATGTAGTACATGGGAGGGGAATTTTAAGTAGCATTCCCCACATTTTCTAAATGAGAAAACCAAGACTCTGGTTAAATGATTTGCCAGAATTACACAACTTAGTAAATTAAGTAGTCAGAGCCAGGATACAAATTTAAATTTCTGCTAGCATTTTTCTATTGCACCATGCTGCCTCTAGATATTTATTGTTGGTGTTGCCATTGTGACATGATGACACATACTTAGACATGATTAGAAGGGGGGAAAAAAGGAAATGAGAGGGAGCTGGTATGGTAAATGAGCAATCCTCAAAGCCTGGGTTCAAGCCTTGCTTCTGATACCTACTGACTATGTGACCCTGGGCAATCATTTAACCTCTCACTGCTCTAAGACTATAAGTTGCAGAGAATTTGCCAACCTGCACTTGTAGAGGGAGTTTCTTTGCTTGGGGCTTCCCTCTACCAGTAAAATCAAAGGTCTTTCACCATATCTAACAGGTTAAGTGACTTTTCCAAGGCCTCATGGGTGGGAAGAGCCAGGATGGGAATCTAGGTCTCCAGGCTTCAAATTCAATGTTCTATCTACTGTATTAGCAATTATTGGAAAGTCTTAAAACCCCAACTCTTGGAGTTTAATTTTATGTGAAATGTAACATGTTTTTATCTCTGGCTATATTTGCCACAGCTTATTTTAATCAACAACATACCTTTCATTTCAGCCCTGAAGCTCAATATATTCATGAGCAAACATCATGTATTTTCATAATTTATTAATGAATGCATAAGTAATACATTTAAATAAACCAGCAATATGTAAAAATTACCATCATTTCATGGCTTATATAGGTTTCATATGTTAATCCTAGAATGATAAGGAAAAACTTACTTTTCTACATCCTTCCAGTTAGTGAATGAGTATCTAAAAGTAATGAAAAATAATCCTTTTGAAACCAATTTCTGCAAGCCAGTATTTTGTAGGCTACAGAATAGGCACCCTGGTTTTCATCAGTGCTGTGTTGGTGAACTGGCACTAGGTGTCAGCAGACCACAACTACTCAAGAATTAGTGCCTCAAAGGATTTATCTGTAAGAAAAGTCTGTTATTAACAGACTGGATGGGCAACCTGACATAGTAGATAGAGAGCCAGCTTCAGATACAGGGAAGACTTGGGTATAAAAAATGTTAACAAATATGACCCTGTACATGTCATTTTACCACATAATGCCTGAGGTAATTCTCCAAGACTACCAGTTGGTGGAGGCATGTTCCTTGTTGAAAATTCCCTCCACCAATGAAATCATAGGTTCAGGCTGGGGTGGGGGAACAAAAGTGGCAGGCTCCAAATAATTGGTTAACGTTATAGCTTCAAAAAAAGGGAAATTTATCTTCTAACCTTTCCCCATTCAAAAATAAGGTAGAAAATATATTAAATATAGCTAGAAGGGATCTGAAATGCTAGGAGAAATCTTAATGTTTCCAAACAGCTCAGTCAGTGTTTGACATAATTATAAATAAAACATTCATATTCTTTAAAGGGTATAGTTTATTCTATTTTGTAAGCTCAGCCATAAGAATAGATACCAATGGTTGCTGGTATTGGGGCAAGAGTACTGAGAGGACCTGGACTCCAATCCAGGCTCTTCTGCTTCCTGTCTATGTAACTTCAGGAAAGTGATTTTGCCTCCTAGGACTTGGTTTCCTATCTATAAAATGGAAGGTTAGATAGATGACTTCTGAGGTTCCTTCTGTGTCTGGGTCTATGATCTTATATAATTGGCCCTTGTTTAGGTATAGGAGGGGAAAGTTCAGGACTTGGAGTCAGGACATTTACCACCTTTGTGACCTTGAGATGGTTACTTAATTCCTCTTGGCTTCAGTTTTCTCATTTCTAATATGGGAATAATATATTTTCAATGTTATCTCACACAATGAAAACCTTTAAAGTGCTTTGTTAATGTTATTTATTATTATTTTAATATCTACTATGTGCTAGGCCTTTAGATTGTATGCTTATTGTCAGAGGTCTAAGTTTGCTCACATCAGATGCAAAATAAAAACCAATATAGTCAGTTTCTCTCCAAGAGCTTATGTTCTACTGGAGTGAGGGATGGCTGGGGCGGGGAGAGGAGGACTGTTTGGGGGATGGAAAAGTGGACTAAGGCTAAGATATACTGAAACTTAAACACTAAAGTGTGACTTCAGTATATTCATATATTTACATAAACTTGGCCTCTGTCACATCAGCAAAGAGTTTATTGGTTAAGTTCCTCTTGAAAGTAGACCATACCAAGCTCAAGATGCCATTTTGATTGTGACAGAATGGTCAGTGCTTTAATATCAATTGAGTCTGAGCAAAAGCAAAGCCTCAAACAGTAATGATCAGAGACTTGAGAAGAAGCTATATCGTGAGACACCATCCTAAGGATGGTAATATTATTCTGAGTAGTTTAAGATGTTAGGCTAGGCATTCTCTATTGTATATCTCAAGGAACTTGGATCATTTCCATTGTATGATGTGGGAATCAGAGTAAAGCTTTCATTTCTCTGTTAAGGAATCACGTGATTAAACAAATTATGTAAAATAACAGGATTATAGTGCATATGTTGATTGAAATAAATGAAAGCAATTTGACCAAATCATTAAGTGTTTTGCCTTTCTTTGGAGGGTGTGTTATTAATTGTGGCTCTTCTTTTTTCACATAATGCCTCAAGTACCTGTACTCAACAACCCTAAGTAATTTCAATCAAGACTTCTGAAAAGGTAAAATTTACTTCTTCAATACTTGGAAAGATCCATGTTTTCATGTGGGCATACTTTCCAGCGACATATCACCTCCATGTTTTAGTAGATGAAAAAAATGAAATTTCATAGGAATAAATGTAAAGTTCTACACTTAGATTTTTAAAATCAGTTGTATAAATATGAGGTGACTGAAATTTAGCCATTCATTAAAAAAAAAGACCTATTTCCTATATATTTGTCAAATGAGACCTTTATTGAAGAAACTTGCTGTAAAATGTATTTCCCAGTTTCCTGCTTTCTTTCTAATTTTGTCTGCATTAGTTTTGTTTGTACTAAAAATTTTTAACTTCATGTAATCAAAACTATCCATGGTATTTTATTTGCTATGGCACTGAATAGGCACATTAATTTAGAGAATGTTGTAATTTTTGTTATATAGTCTTGGCCTATCCATTAGCAATTAATATTTTTCCAACTGTTCAGATTTGTATTTCTGTGAAAAATGTTTTGTAATTGTGTTCTATTGGGTGTCTTCGCAGATAGATTCCCAAGTATTTTATACTGTCTACAGTTATTTTAAATGGATTATATCTTTCTATCTCTTACTGCTGGGTTTTGTTGATGCTATATAGAAATGCTGATGATTTATATGGATTTATTTTATATCCTGCAACTCTGTTAAAGTTAATTGTTTTAATTAGTTTTTATTCAGTTCTGTTGGGTTCTCTAAATATACCATGACATCATCAGCAAAAAGTGATAGTTTTATTACCTCATTGCCTATTCTGATTCCTTCAATTTCTTCTTTCATTGCTACTGCTAACATTTCTAGTACAATATTGAATAATAGTAGTGATAATGGTCATCTTTGCTTCACTCCTGATCTTATTGGGAAAGCTTCTAGTTTATCCCCATTATAGATAATGCTTACTCTTGGTTTTAGACAGATACTACTTTTCATTTCAAGAAAAGCTCCACCTATTCCTCTGATTTCTAGTGTTTTTAAGAGGAATGGGTGTGTTATCTTAATCAAAAGTTTTTTCTGCATCTATTATATAATTATATGATTTTTGTTGTAATAGTTGTTGACGAGGTCTGTTATGCTTATAGTTTTCTTCATATTGAGCCATGCATTTCTAGTATAAATCCAATATATTGTATGATCTCATAATATATCGCTATAGTCCCTTTGCTAGTATTTTTAAAAAATTTTGCATCAATATTAATTAGGGAAATTGGTCTATAGTTTTCTTTCTCTGTTTTTTCTCTTCCTAGTATAAGTGTCAAAACCGTATTTGTGTCATAGAAGGAATTTGGTAACATTCCTTCACCTATTTTTGAAAATAGTTTAAATGTTGGAATAGTTGGAATTAATTGTTCTTTGAATATTTGGAATTTGCTTGTTAATCCATCTAGCCCTAGGGATTTTTTTCTTAGGGAGCTAATTTATGACTTAATCATTTTTTTTTTCTAAGAAGTTTATTTAACTATTCTATTTCCTCTTCTGTTAATTTGGGCAATTTATATTTTTGTAAATATTCATTCATTTCACTTAGATTGCCTGTGTTACTGGTACATAATTGGACAAAATAACTCCTAAAAATTGCTTTAACTTCATCTTCATAGGTGGCACATTTACCCTTTTCATTTTTGATACTGGTAATTTGGTTTATACTTTTTCTTTTTTTATTAGTGAAGTTAACCAATGGTTTGTCTATTTATTTTTTTTCATAAAATCAGCTTCTAGTTTCACTTATTAGTTCAATTTTTCTTTACTTAAAATTTTATTAATCTCTCCTTTGATTTTCTGGATTTCTATGTTGGTATTTAATTGGGGAGGAGGTTAATTTGTTCTTTTTCTTTTTTTTTTTAGTTACATGGCCAATTCATTTATCTGCTTTCTTTCTTTTATTGATTTCAGTGTTTAGAGATATAAACTTCCCCTAAGTACTACTTTGGCTGCATCCCACAAATTTTGGCATGTTGTCTCATTTTTGTCATTATCTTTAATGAAATTATTGATTATTTCTATTATTTGTTTTTTGACCTGCTCATTCTTTATCATTAGATTATTCAGCTTCCAATTATTTTTTTTAATCTATGCTTCCATGTACCTTCATTGAATGTAATTTTCATTGCATTATGGTCTGAAAAGAGTTCATTTTATATTTCTGCTTTTCTGCATTTGGTTGTGAGGTTTTTATGACCTAATACATGGCTAATTTTTGTGAAGGTGCCATATACATTTGAGAGGAAGGTATATTCCTTTCTTTTCTTATTCAGTAAACTTCAGAGATCTATCATATCTAACTTTTCTAAAATTCTATTTAATTCCTTAACTTCTTTGTTATTTATTTTATGGTCAGATTTATCTAGATCTGAGAGGGATAAATTGAAGTCCCCCACTAGTATAGTTGTACTATCTGTTTCCTTCTCCAATTAACTTAACATTTCCTTCAAGAAATGCCATTTAGTTCATATATGTTTAATATTATATTACTTCATTGTCTATGGTACCTTTTGGCAAAATGTAGTTTCCCTAATTTTCTCTTTTAACTTGGCCTGTTTTTGCTTTTTCTTTGAGATCATGATTGCTACCCCTGCCTTTTTTACTTGAACTGAAGCATAATAGATTCTGCTCCAGACATTTATTTTAACTCTACATGTGGCTTTCTATTTCAAGTGTGTCTCTTGTAAGCAACATATTTCTACCTGATTTCTAATCCATCCTGCTATACACTTTTTTTGTGAGTAAATTTACTCCATTTGTATTCACAGTTATTGATTTGCTAGTTGTGTATTTCTCTTCATCCTATTTTCTTCCTTCCCTTTGTTTTCACCCTGACCCCTCCTCAAAAGTCTGTTTTGCTTCTGACCACTACTTCCCTTAATCTGCCTTCCCTCTTACCATTTCCCCTTTCTTTTGTCCCCTTCCCCTCCTACTTTGAGTAAGATGAATTTCTATACCCAACTGTATATGTGTGTGTCTATGTGTGTATGTATTTTTTCTTTCCTCTTTAAACCAGTACAAAGGAAAATGAGGTTCAGACATTACCCACCCCCACTATTTTCCTCTCCATTATAAAAATTTTTCCTTGGGTACTTCTTTATGTGAGATACTGAGAAAGTTCTGGCAATGTGTGCATCAATCTCATCATCTATGTGTATGTGCCTGGAAAATATACTGCCAAAGTAAGTGAACTTTATCCACAGGAGTCAAAATGTCTCCATTTGCTGTAACTGATGTTTTCACCTATGGATGATGTGGCACTGGCTATTGGAGAACCCCTGTTTTCTAGGTGTTAATTGTTAAGCCAAAATTGGCACAAGCAGTGGAGAATCGATCCATACTTTGTTGCATCTCAGTCTCAGAGGCTGCATTGAGTGCACAATCACCTGTGAACAAAAAGTCACACACCCATTTTCCCTCCACTTTAGTCTTTGCTTGTAGCCTTTTCAAGTTAAATAATTTACTGAAGGAAAGTGTGGAAGAGAAAGGGTATTAGACTGTCTACCAAACTGAAGGTCTACCAACCTGTTGTACTGACCTCATTGTTTATGCCTGTGAAATATGGACAGTATACCAGAACCATTCCAGGAAACTTAATTGCTTCCATTTGAATTGTCTTAGGAAGAGTCTGAAGATCACCTGTCAAGATAAGGTACAGGACACTGAAGTCCTTTCTTGAGCTGAACTGCCAAGCATTCAAACTCTACCACAAGAGAGTGCAACTCAGATGGGCTGGCCACATTGTTCAAATACCAAAAGTACATTTCCCTAAAGGGAACTCACACAAGACAAGTGCTCACATGGAGGACAGAAGAAGCCTATAAAGACACTCTCAAGGTCTCTTGGAAGAACTTTATCAGTTATGAGACATGGGAGACACTGGCACAGGAGAACCCAGCATGGTGTACCCACATCAAAGAAGGTGTTGCTCTCTCTGAGCAAAGCAGAACTGCAGTAGTTCAAAAGATATGAGATGCACAAATTTAGAGATGTCTGAACTCTAAATGTTCATACGCACTATTAGTGCCTGACCTGTGGTTGAGTCTTCTAAGCTCGCATTGGTCTGATCAGCCACAGTCAGACACATTGTTCCTTGACCCCAACATAGGGATGTCATTTTGGACCTCTTCAAGAACAAAGGACAACAACCAACCAACCAACTGACCTATGTGAGATAATTTTTCCTATTCTTCCTTTCCCTATTCTCATCTCCCAGTGCATCCCTCTTTCTCACCTTTCCATTTTTCTTTTGAGATCATCTTAACATAATAGACTCATGCCCACCGTCTCTGTCTAAGTAGACTCCTTCTAACTGCCCTAATTGTGATAAAGTTCTTAGGATTCACATGTATCATCTTCCCATTCAAGAATGTAAGCAGTTTAATTTTATTAAGGTCTTTATGATTTCTCCTTCATGTTTACCTTTTTATTCCTCTCTTGAGTCTTGTGTTTGAATGTCAAATTTTTTTTTACAGCCCTGGTCTTTTAAATCAAGAATGCTTGGAAGACTCTGTTTCCTTAAATTTCCATTTTTCCCCCTGTAGGATTACACTCAGTTTTGCTGGGTAGGTTATTCTTTGTTGTAATCTTAGCTTCTTTGCCTTCCAAAATGTTATATTCCAAGTCCCTCATTCCTTTGAGTAGTAGCTGCTAAATTTTGTGTAATCCTTATTGTGGCTCCATGATATTTGAATTGTTTGTTTCTAGTTGCTTTCGATATTTTCTTTTTGACCTGGGAACTCTGGAATTTGGCTATAATATAACTGACAGTTTTCATTTTGGGATTTCTTTCAGGAGGTGAGTAGTGAATACTTTCCATTTCTATTTTTACCTCTGGTTCTAGAATATCAGGGCAGTTTTCCTTGATAACTTCTTGAAATATAATGCTTAGGTTCTTTTTTTGATCATAGCTTCCAGGTAGTTTGATAATTCTTAAATTACCTCTCCTTGATCTATTTTTCAGGTCAGTTGTTTTTCCTATGAGATATTTCACATTTTCTTCTATTTTTTTCATCTTTTGGACTTTGTTTTATTGTTTCATGAAGTCATTAGCTTCCACTTGACCAATTCTAATTTTTAAGGAGTTATTTTCTTCAACAAAATTGTGTACCTCTTTTACCATTTAGCCAATTATGATTTTTGAGAAGTTATTTTCTTTTTTTTCTTTACCAAGCTCCTAATTCTTTTTTCATAATTTTCTTGTATTGCTCTTATTTATTTTCCAAACTTTCCCACTACTATTCTTACTTGATGTTTAAAATCTTTTATTTTTTGCCCTTTTTATATTTTTTTCTTTAGCTCTTCTGGGAATTTTTATTGGGCTTGTGTTCAATCTACATTTTTCTTTGAGGTTTTGCTTGTAGATGTTTTTAACTCATGGTCTTCTTCTGAGTTTGTGTCTGGAACTTCCATGTCACCATAGTAGCTTTTTATAGTCAGATTCTTTGTTGTTGTTGTTGTTGTTGTTGTTTGCCTATTTTCCCAGCCTATTTCTTGACTTTGGACTTTATATTAGAGTTAGACTCTGCTTACCTCTAAGGTTTGATGATTGTCCCAAGCTTAAGACTTTTTGCCCTGCTGTTTTCATAGCCTGTTAGTTTTTGGTGCTTTCAAGGTAGTGTATTCAGGGAGAGGTATGGTCACTGCTGTCCTGGTCTATGCTTTGGTACTTACCCAAAGTACCAAAGGTAGGGCCCCTGCTCCCTCTTAAACAACTCCTCCCTGCCCTGATATTGCAACCCATACTCAAGTAGAACCCCTACTTTCTTCTGACCACAAGTGCTCCTCACCACCCTGGGCCCAGAACTAGGTTATGGGCAATAGGGTTGCAAAATGACATCCAGTCCTGTGCCAGCACAGTGTTGTCTTTGTGACCAGATATTCAATCCCTCACCATGTCTAGGTGCTGCTCAGTAGAGCTGCTGCTTCTGTCTCTGCCTCTAAGACCCATAGCTGGTGTTGTTTCTAGCTCACTGTGTTCCTGACCAGCCTCAACCCCAGTGTCTACATGTCTCTCTTTCTGACCTCTTAAGTTGTCCTTGGCTGGAAAAATGATTCACTTTGACTTTTTGTTGGTTGTGCCACTTAGAATTCATTTTGATACTTTTAAAAAAGTTGTTTAGAGAGGAATGCTAATAAAGATCCCTTTACTCTGCCATCTTGGCCCTGCCCCTCCCTTTAAGTATGCTTTTGGTGATGGGCTCTATACATATTCCTGAAGGTCAGCCTGCTGTCAGAAAGGTGCATTACCAGGTTGGCCACAGGGTAATGAAATTCCAGCTTACACCAGCTCTCAGGAAACATCTAATAAGTTAGAGAGAAATTGCTACTCTGTCAGTAGCAAACCTCCATCTCATTAAAGCATTACTATAAATAGAGAGAACTGAATTGAACGAATGGACTGGAAGACATGCATAGAATGGGTTGTCCTAGGAAACAGGGCATTCCCCTGCATTGGAGGTCTCTTCAGGTGGAGGCTCAATTGTCAATGAAAGGGATTTGTGTTTTAATTAATGGGTTGAACTAGGTGATTTCTGAAGTTCCTTTCAACACTGCCACCCTAGAGGATCTTGAATACCAACATAAACATCTTATATTATAGGCAGTAGGAAGCCACTAAAGACTTTTGAGCAGGTAGAATAATGAAAGAGTTGTTCTCAACAAAATTTGTTTGTAAAGTCTATTTAACCCATAACAAAACTGAAATAAAAGTTTCAACTTTATTTAAATAGATATCAAAGATATCTGTTTAAACACCAGATGGCACCATTAGACGCTTCCTTCAGAGTACCTGCCTTCCCCTGATGAGTAAGTGCCATGCTCTCTGTAGTTACTAGGGAGTCATGTATCTTCTATCCCTCAGCTTTGCCTCTCTCTATAGGGCAGCAACACTCCTTGTCTAGGAGTGTGTGGATTTGTGCGTCTAACAAGGTGAGTATCTCTCTAACCTCATTCTCAGAGCAAAAATGGCTTTATTCCAACTTTGGAGTTTCATCACTCTAGGGGGCACTCTGAGGACTGGGGCAAGGAGAAGTGTCTAATGTGACCAGCTCAAATGCCCCTTGATTCTGTTTCCCCTTACTGTTAACTGCAGTAAATAGTGTTCCTGTTCCATTTATCCACTTAATCTCAACCAGCTTTTACAAAGATGTTTATTTCAAAGATATACAATAGCAAAAGTATACAATAACATTCTCCTCCCTAATGCCCTTGGGGGGGGGGTACAGTTTCCCCTATACTACTTCAGTCTCTGGGGAGAGTGGACTCAGATTTAATAATTTCTACATAGCTTGATCCTACCAAGTTTATGCCCACATTTAGCATGACTGCTAGATAAATCCTTGTTCTCCACTCCTGAAGGGCTGGGTCCTGAAGCTCATTCCCTAGGGTCACTCCTTACTTCTCAGGGCATCTATGGTGGACATGTGGCAAAACCCAGCATTGAATTGGAATCCTCCCAGAATCTCAGCCTTACTTGCTCCCAGATACTAGAGATTTGCTCTCCCTTGACCTTCTGAAACAAGGTCTGAGCCTTCTTCACCTAAAAAGAAAGAACAAACAGCAAGGCAAAAGACCAAGGTTCATTTTCTTAGAATAAGTGAGGATAAGAGGGGAGAAGGCAAGGCCTAAGGCCTCTCCCCTTGGGGCAATGACTCTGATTGGCTGAGCAGAAAATGACTGAGGCTCTGGTCAGCTGGTTCCTTCTGAAGACACCTCCACTTCTGGGTACATAGCCAGTTGAAAGGGCTCATCTTTGTCATTTAGTTAGCAGATTGGGACCAGGTACAGAATGTCTACAAGTGGCACTTTCATCACTCAACATCGTGACTTTTGGAAGCATGTTCCCCATCCCCGAAGTGGAGAGTAATGTGAGGCATTCTGGGTTAAGAGAACTTAACACTGAGCTCCCATACACCAACTAACCCCACTGCCTTTTAACTATGCTCTGTGTTCAGTGATTGCCAGTCACTTTACATTGGCATAGTGGAATTGATCCCCCTAGGGTAATAAACTCACATACTGTATACGACATTTTTTACCCTTAACATAAAATGGATAAGAATAAACCACACTTAACATCAAGGTGATGTTAATGTGTAATGAACATGAAATCTTAAAATGAGCATTACTCCTCCAAACTACCTCAGAAGCTAGCCTGCCTCCCCCTGCACGGACATAAGTTTGACCTGAATCCAGGAGTTCTAGGCAATGTACACTTCAAGTCTCCCTTGAACAGGCAAAAGAACTATGATAACAGTTCTCAAAGGCTATTTGATTCACACTCCCCAAAGGACTGGCCAGGAGATTCTGGCACAGAAACAATGGAATCAAGGTCAGCTCATGGGAGTTTGAATGTGAGATCTGGAATGAAAAAGAATTCAGAAGGGGTTTGTCTAGTCACTGCTGGGACCTACTACTTTTTTCTGGCCAAAGTTAATCTATCCTGGAGCAGAATGAATAGAATCAGCACTCAGCCCAGGCAAGTATCAATGCCTGTATCCTTCATTTTTAAAAATTCAGTTTTATTTTCAGTTTCAAATTCCCTCCTTCTCTCCTCACTCACTGAGAAAGCAAGTAAAATAAATCCTTTACAGATATGTGTGGTGAGCCTGCAATATCCATTTTACTCTGAGTGTGGTATCACCCTACTGCTTTATTTCTGCGCCCATTCCCAGCCTCATTCCCCACCGCCCTCATGTACAGCTAGGGGAATGGTGACAGAGTGAGAAAGGTGCTGTAGCTATAATTAAAATAATCACAAAACAATGCTTTTGAAATACTCATTAAAAAAGAAAAGAGATACCAAGTGGAACTATTGGCCCAAAGCAACTAGGTTAAGTGGATAGGGGCAAAGTAGTATGAAACCATCTGTTTATCTATACAGGAAGTTCACAGTTGAAGTGTTCCCAATTCAAGGAGGAACTGAACTATGGCTGTCCCATTTTCTATTTATGATTTGGTGTAATAAATCATGTCCCAGTACCTGTGACTGAGCACTCCTTTCCTAGGGATAAAGATGTTGAGCTTGGTCTCTGAGGATCATGTAAGCTGAATCTGTGATACCTATGTGGGTGTGGGTAGTTGCAGGTAGGGAGGATGTTCTATGTTTTGCCCATGTTGGTTATGTCCATATGGATTTGTCTAGATGTGACTCTCAGGGAGGTATGATTAGAGATACCTCTAGAGTCTTCTCCATTTATCTTTCTCCAAGGGTTCCTGCCAGGAGAGGAAGTAGGAGGTTGGGGCCAGAGGTGAGCCACTCTGCTCTCCTCAGAGAAGGGATACCAAGCTAGAATTATATCTGTCTGCTTCCCTAAATATTGTTAGCCTTAGGGAGACATTTTTAATACTATTTTATTTTCCCTCCATTACATTTAAAAACATTTTAACATTCATTTATTAACATTTTGAGTTCCAAATTCTCTCCCTTTCTCTTTCCCCCTACCTTGGATGGGAGGCAATTTGATGTTAGTTATGCATGTGCAATCATGCAAAACATATTTCCATATCAGTCATGTTGTGAAGGAAGAAACAGACAACACACATACACACACACACACGTGAAAAATAGTATGCTTCAATCTGCATTCAGACACCATTCTCTGGAGGTGGATAGCATTTTTCGTCATGACTCCTTTGGAATTGTTTTGAATCACTGTATTGCTGAAAATAAAGTCATTCACAGTTGATCATCATGCAATATTGCTGTTACTATGTACAATATTCTCCTGGTTCTGGTCACTTCACTTTGCATCAGTTCATGTAAGTCTTCTTAGGTTTTTCTAAAGTCATCCTGCTCATCATATTACATTATAATCATATACCACTTGTTCAGCCATTCCCCAATTAATGGACATCCCCTTAATTTCCAATTCTTTGCCACAGCAAAAAGAGCTGCTATAAACATTTTTGTACAATTAGGTTCTTTTTCCCTTTTAAAAAAATCTCTTTGGGATACAGACCTAGTAGGGGTAATGCTAGATCAAAGGGTATGCACATTTTATAGCCCTTTGGGCGTGGTTCCAAATTGCTCTCCAAAATGGTTCGATCAGTTCACAATTCCACCAACAGTGCATTAGTGTCCCAATTTTCCCATATCCCCTCCAACATTTATCATTTTCCTTTTCTGTCATATTAGTCAGTCTGATAGGTGATACCTCAGAGTTGTTTCAATTTGCATTTCTCAAATCAATAGTGATTTACAGCATTTTTCACATGACTGTAGATAGCTTTGATTTCTTCGTCTGAAAACTGCCTGTTCATATCCTTTGGCCATTTATCAATTGTATTCTTATAAATTTGACTCCATTGTCTATATATTTAAGAAATGAGGCCTTTATAAGATACTTACTATAATTTTTTCCCCAGTTTTCTGCTTTCCTTCTAATCTTGGCTGCATTGGTTTTGTTTCTGCAAAAACGTTTTAATATAATCAAAATTATCCATTTTATATCTCGTAATGCTCTCTATCTCTTGTTTGGTCATAAATTTTTACCTTCTCCATAGATTGATAGGTGAATTATTCCTTGCTCTCCTAATTTGTTTATGGTATCATCCTTTATATTTAAACAATGTAGCCATTTTGACCTTATCTTGACGTATGGTGTAAGATGTTGGTCTATACCTAGTTTCTGCCAAACTGTTTTCCAATTTTTCCAGCAGTTTTTGTCAAGTAGTGAGTTCTTATCCCAGCCAGTGCTGGATTATTTTTTGTTTCTTTGTTTGGTTGGGTTTTTTTCTTTTTCTTTTTTTGTGAGGCAATTGGGGTTAAGTGACTTGCCCAGAGTCATACAGCTATTAAGCATCAAGTGTGTGAGACTGGATTTGAACTTAGGTCTTCCTGACTCCAGGGCCAGTGCTTTATCCACTGCACCACCTAGCTGCCCCCAGATTGTTTTGATGATTACATTTTGATAATACAGTTTGAGATCTGATATAGTTAGGCCATCTTCCTTCACATTTTTCTTCATTAATTTTAAGGGAGTTACTTTTAAGGTGCAAGTTCAGCTCCTGATCACTATCCTTTAACGAGAAAGGAGTTTTCCAAGCTACATATCAAAGATTGACTTTCCCCAGAAATGCCAGTTCCACAATGAACACGTCTAGCAAATAAACCCGTTTATTATCCAAGCCAATAGCAAACAGAAATCAGAGAAGGTATACAGATGAGTGTACACCAGATAATATATATATATATAGTGAATGAGCTTTCCTCCTGAGAGGAAGATATCTTAGCTCAATTGAAAGAAAGAGAGTTTCAGATCTTACCCAAAGGAAAGTTCTCTGAAGTTTCTAATGTGGCAGGCTGGGGGTAGGGACATGATCAAGGTGCCAGCTCCTCTACATGTCACCTTCTTTCTGGAATCTTTCTCTCCTTCAGGGACCTCTTCTTGAAGAGAATCTGGGACTCTTAGTCTTCTCTCCTGAAACTGGAAGTCAGGATACCAAGATGTCTCTTCTCCCTCAAGCTGTCAACAACCCTGGCAGTAAATTAGTCTCCACCAACGAATAAAGTTTTATGCAAGCGTTATACATATTATTATTCCACTTTTTGATATATAGGATGATAGATTTAGAGCTGTAAACTGAGTTTCAAAGATGTTGAATGACTTGCACATGTGGTGAGTGGCAGAGCAGGGATTTGAAAACAAGTCTAGAACAATTTCCTCTGGACGAGGGTCCCAAAGCAATGAAGGACCCAACTTTGGACCCACACATAGCCAACACACATAGACATTTCACGTAAACTTCTGACTGCTTATCACAGAATTCTGGAAGCCAGGATACTCAGAACCAATATAGAGGGAAACCTGAAAGAAAAACAGATGAGTCACCAAGTCACAGAAGAGTCTCTGAAAGCTCCTTGGAGCTCTCGTCTCTTCACTCCCACACATTCACATGCTACATAGTGAATGTTGACACAAATTGGTTGGTTTGACATCTGTATGCTAGTGGTATATATTCCTCTCCAGGATGCTCTCCTGATTCTCCCAGACTTTTTCCATGAGGCCCCTACACTGGGTGCCTCCATCTTTTTCCCTCTCCCCCTTTTCCCCTACTGCTTTTCAGCTCCACTTTATGAGTTGTCTTCCCTCATTAGAATATAAACTCCATGAGGACAGGGAATTTTTTTTTCTCTGCTTGTATTTATATTCCCAGCACTTGTGCCTGACATATAATAAACACTCTATAAATATTTATTAACTTGACATGCTGTTTGTCTAACCAATAATTAGCCAAACTAAATAATTAGTGGCATTTATAAAGTGCTTTAAAGTTTATAAAATGCTTTTAAATTATCTAATCTTCACAGTGACTCTGTGAGGCAAATGCTATAGGTGTTGTTATTTCCATTTTACAGTTGAGGATATAACCTATAATCCCAAATATGGGCCAGCCTCATAACCCTTGATTATGGGCTTCGGTGGGCTAGGCTCAAAACTGGGGACTTCTTAATATGAATCTCTTAAACTCCTGCCCCCACCTAGTGTTTCCCTTGGGAACATCAGAATTTGCTTCTAACCAAAGGGAAAAGGACCTTCAGCTTCCAAAAACAAACAAACTACCCTCAAGTTAACAAAACTGTGACTATAGTAAAGACTGTATGCTAAACAAAAATCACAAAAGACTCATGCTTGAGTGAACAGCCAAAACGACTCTCCTTCCTTCCCTGGTAAGCCCTGGTTCACAAGGACCCATGCTTAGGGGTGATACTGAAGATAACAAGAGAGTTGACCCTTCTCCCCTGTCTGCAAAACCCAAATAACTCAGAGTACCAACAAAGATCACAGTCTGGGTTTGCTCTCCCACATCTTGATTCTGTCTCTGCTCCCTGACTCTAGGTCCTGCTAGGTTCAAGCATGCATTTGCTTGGTCCAGGAACTTGGCATGTCCCAAGTGTTACTCTGCTAAGTATAGGAGTCTTGATTTGAAAACTCCATTGATCTACCATTGCTACTCCATTGGATTGTTCTCCAAGGAATCAGGTCTGAGTCTCTGTGTTGTGTGATGCATCTCCTCTCCAGCTCTATACTTATGATAAAGCCCCTTGGGATTCAAACGGAGCTACTTGGTCAGGCCTTGTCCCAGCTCAAAGCCTCACTTGGTCATTGTTTGGGTTTTGATGGCTCAGAGGGAGCAATTGTTTCTGTTCTGACCAGACACACTGAATGTCTTCCCCTCCCAGTTTGGTTTTTCTTTTTTTTAAGTAGGCAAACCAGGCCATCTTTTGCCTCATTTCTTACCTAGCCTTAAATCACTGAATGGGTGTTGTTTCAGACAAATTGAACCCCGGAAAGACTAGCTTAAAAAGGCCAACATCTCCCACTGCATCTCCAGTCATCCTGACCTATGTCTTGCCACTGGACTCAAATAACCCTGGAGAAGAAAAGAGAAGTTGATGACTTTGCATAGTTCTGCCTCACTTAGATCCAACTCACTTGCAAGTCAAGACATCACCTTCCTCATGTCATTGGTCCTTTTCAAGAACGAAGGACAAACAAGAATAACAATTTCTCATTTACTGTGTCCAATATCACACCTCTTATTCATCTTTTCTCTGCCCTAGTGTCTCCTCCTAGAAGGCAGATTTAAGGCAGATGCCCAACTCAACAATCTCTTCATTTCTCTAAAGACTGAAATCAAGAATCCTCTGCCATTCAGTGGTACTGGGTACCTTCCTCTCCTTTCTCCCCATCTGCATTAGTATATAAAATCCTTGGGGGGCAGGAACTGTCTTTCTTATTTCTTGTATTTGTATTCCCAGAGCTTAGCACAGTGCCTGGCACCTGGTAAGAACTTAATAAATGTTTGTTGATTGATTGAATGACTGTCAGTAGCAGCCCAGCTGGGGTTGGGGAGAAGAAGGTCCTTAGCTATAGGAATCACTCCTGTTGGGTCTTTGGACTGCCAGTTGGCATATAACAGCTCCAAAGTTCCAGCATGAACCTAAACTCTAATTACTTCATTTCCTCTTGAAGAGTGATGACTTTCTCCATGAATTATATATTGTAACTACTATGAACATCGGCATTTGAATCATAACTCTCAACAAAACTTTGAGTAGTCTTTGCCCTCGTCAGACCACCTCTGGGGTACTGCGCTTGTCTCTGGGTGCTACATTTCAGTAAAGATATTGATGTGATGTCCCAAATATAACAATGAAGATGGTGAAGCCCCTTGAGGACCATGCTATCAGAAGATCCATTAAAGGAGTTGGGGATGTTTATCCTGGTGAAGCTGAGTTGGGAAGAAATAATAGCTGTCTTGAAGTGTCTGACGCATTGTCATATAGATGAGGGATTGACTGGCTCTGCTGGAAGAACTAAGAGGAATAGGTATTTGTGTCCAATTCTTCATGACCCCATTTTAAAAAAAATTTTTTAAAAATACAATATTTTTTTTTCAGCAAAAATACTGAAGTGGTCTGCCATTTTCTTCTCCAGCTCATTGTACAGATGAGGAACTGAGGCAAATGGGCTTACGTGACTTGCCCAGGATCACACAACTGATAAGTTTCTGAGGCCTGATTTGAACTCAGGAAGATAAGGCTTCCTGTCTCCAGACCCAGTGCTCTATCCACTGTATCACCTAGCTGCCCAGGAGTAATAGGTAGAAGCTACAAATTCAGGTTTGATGCAAGCAATATTTCCTAAGAATTAGAGACATTCAAAAATTAAATAGATTCCCTCAACAGGTAATAGAATCCTTACTAGGGGTCTTAAGGCAAAGAGTAAACATTAATAAAGCATGTTTTATGACTCATTTACGTAATAGTTGAACTAAATGGTCTGTTAGAATCTTTACAGTTTTGAGGTTCTGCGATTCTGTGATCTGGGAACTACGTGTCCATTTGGGTGGTCATTAACTCCCCTCACAAACACACAGGAGAACAAAGCTAAGTTTTATTTACAAACTCATGGAAATAGATGGGACAATCGTCTGAGCCCATAAAAAATGAGCTCGCAAACCCCCCAGGTCCTAACTGACTAATAGTACTGTCCCACACAGGATTCCATCTGGTCAGAATTCTGTCATTGCTCCCCTCCTCAAATCCTTTGGCTGCTTTGTTAATTCTTAGCAGTTTTCATTCTCCACATTTTTCACTGTGGCTGCTGTCCTCTACAGCTTCAATTCAGCCCTCTTGGGCTTATTAGGGACTCTCCTATCTCCAGTGCCTCTTATCACAGTCCTTTCTGTCTCCCACTCAACTATTCTATTACTGTCTACTGGGCTCCTAGTTCCAGGCAGACTCCCAGTGCCGCAACTCTACCAGAAGTTTAGAAATTATGTTCTTGACCACCAGATGGCAGTCATCACCTTCTGCTTCCTGATAACTGGCTCTCCATTCAGAGCGCCCGTTGCAGTTTGGTGGTTCTCAATTTCTACAGATGATGCAAGTCTTCTTTTCCAGGTCCAGCTCTCTAACACTGCCTCATATGTGGAGGAAGCTCTGAGTGCTTGTTTGTTTGTTTGTTTGTTTGTTTTCCTGCTCAAAAGAGCCCTATTTCCAATATTCTTAATTTTATACATGATCCCCAGAGCACGGAATCTCACACAAGAAACCTCTGGAGTACTAAAGTTAATTCCTTTTTCTTGCATCTTGCAGATAGATTTCTGTCTTCAGCCCCATGTAGGCTAATGGTGATTCATTACTATTTGCCTTCTCCTTCTTTTAAAATCTAGTCATCATGCTCCCTGCTCACATCAGTCCTTCCTGATCTACCTCGGAGTTTAGGAGATTAACCTGTTTTCTTCAATTATCCTTCTGTCTACAACTTCCTCTCTCCCCCCCAACTTTATTCAGATTATTTGGGGACATTTCCTGGGTCATCTAGAAAAAGCTCCTTCTGGCATATGCATCTTTGTGCTGGGAAGAGATAGGGAATTATAGTCTCAGAGACATATTTAAAAGAGAGAGAATTTTAATGGCTTGTTTATGTGACAAATTCCAGAAGAGCAGGAACTTTTCATATCTATACCACAGGCCTTGTTCAGTGGCTTGCACCTAGAATATACTTAAGTAACTGTCGATTCAGTGAATTAATGATTAAATGAAATGCAGATCAAAAACTATGGCTGGGGGCAGCTAGGTGGTGCAGTGGATAGAGCTCGGGCCTTAGAGTCATGAGGACTTAAGTTCAAATCCAGCCTCAGACAAGTGACACTAGCTATGTGACCCTGGGCAAGTCACTTAACCCCGATTGCCTCACCAACAAGCAAAAAACAAAACAAAACAAAGCAAAACACTCTATGGCTATTTCTTTAGATCTTTTCTGTGGGCACCTAGGTGGCACAGTAGATAGAGTGCCAGGCCTGGAGTCAGGAAGACTCATCTTCCTGAGTTCCAATCCAGCCTGACACTTCTAAGTTGTGTGACCCTGGGCAAGTCACTTAACCCTGTTTGCCTCAGTTTCCTCATCTGGAAAATGAGCTGGAGAAGGAAATGGTAAGCCACTCCAGTATCTTTGCCAAGAAAACCCCAAATGGGGTCTTGAAAAGTTGGACATGATGGAAATGACTGAATGACAACAAAGACCTGTTGCCAAGAAAAATAATCTAGAGTAAAATTATGCAGAATGTCAATATATGAAAGAAGTAGTTTTATTTGTTCAGTAAAAAGTTAACAAAAAGGTTTCAAAGTTTAATACTCCACTTTATTTTATGGAGTGACTTCAAAGAGCCTTAAATGTGTCCTTACAGCCTAACCTGAGTACCAAAGTGAGAAAGCAAACTTGTTATTAATATGTGTTCAGTGATCAGGGAAAGATAGCACACAGTATACTAGAAATCAACAGCTAAAATTTTTACCTTGTGTCAAAGTCCTAGCCTGCAACATTTCCTTCATATGGTTTGAATAGTAAGGACTCTTTCTAGCCTATTCCTTTTGTTCCAGTCAAGAAAGCTTGTCAACCTTTCTCCCCCTTACCCTAATCCTACCCCAGGCTTTTTTTCAATTAATTTCTTGAGTAACTTAAAATTTTTTCCTTTTATTATGAACTTAGCAATTATTAGATATTTTCCAAGTTATTTCTCACCTCCCTTGCAAAATTTGGTGCAAAATTTCCCATTTTTGTGTTGGAAAGCTAACCTTAGTGAGATATATCCTTGTGTGATCTTCCTCTTTCTACTCAGTTCACTAGTTCCTAAGAGTCAGTTCACCATGACAAACACATGTTTAAATCAACTTCTTCTACATAGAATAATATATATATAGGTGCTGTCCAATCAAAAGATGGAGTTGTGTCTTGTCAGACCACTCTAGAATTCCTGTTGCTCAGCTGTTTTTTCAGTTGTGCCCAACTCTTCATGACCCCATTTGGGGGTTTCTTGGCAAAGAAACTGGAATAGTTTGCCGTTTCCTTCTCCAGCTCATTTTCCAGATGAGGAGACTGAGGCAAGCAGGATTAAGTGACTTGCTCAGGGTCACACAGGGAGTAAGTGTCCGAAACTGATTTGGAGCTCAGGAAGATGAGTCTTCTTGACTCCAGGCCTCGCAGTCTATTCACTTCACCATCTAGCTGACCTCGAATTCCTAGGATTCTCTATTTTAAAAAAAAACTAAATGAAAAGAAAATAGAACTATATGTGGGTTCCCTTGCCTTGCTCCTCAGAGTCAAAGACTACCTTTCTTGAATATTCCAAATTTGGTGCCTAGTATACTTTGGAGTTCAGTACATTTGAATGAAGAATTAAGGCAACTCCTAGCACTTGGCTTGTATATAAAAGCTATTTGGTAAAAGTATTTGAGTCTGACTTTTTAATTTTATCATCTTCTCTTCTCAGGTTCCTGACCTGTTCATTCAATGTCATTCATCAACTATTATCAAGATCTGAAAATAGCCCAGAGAGCCTCAAACATTTTTAAAGCAATTAATTCCTTCAGTCTGCTGATTCCAGATCTCATTTCAGAAATTCGAAACTTCTCCCTACCTCCACATTTTACTGGAAGTAGAGTGAGTCAAAGAAGGCCAAAGCTGCTTTGACTTCAAAGACTCCAACTTTCTGTTTTTCTGTAGAAGAAATCCAGATAAAACTAATGCTGACCCCTCAGTATTCACTAAGGGGGGACTGCTTTGCCCACTTTGTTGAAACTACTCATTATTTAAGAGGAACGTCATGATAGTTTTATAATTTCATTACTTCATTCATTCATTTTGGTTTCATTACTTCAGAGATGATCAGTAATAAGCATGAATTGCCATCAAATATTTATGATTTTTGAGTCATTCTAGTTTGGTTTGATTTCTTAGCAGTGAGATAGAAAAAGTGAAAGAGCCAAGCTTGGGGGAGAGGGGGAGAAAAAAACTCATATGATCTAGTTTGTGAGATTATAGGTAATTTTTTTTTAACCAGGTCTGTGATTTCATTGGTTATAGGAAGCTCCAGGTGAAGAATTTCCTCTCCCAATGCAGATCAGCACTCTCTCCTCAATGTATAGCTTTAGAGAGTTGTCTGGGGCTCTGTGACTTGCTCAGGGTCATACAGCCAATAGATGTCAGAGGCTGGATTCAAACCCAAGACTTTATAACCCTGAAGCCAACTTTCTGTCTCCTTGATCATGGTGCCTCTATATGTAATCGCAGTAATCTTAAAAATTTCATGGCCACAGTCATTAGGTACAAAAATTCATAAAGCAAAGAACAATGTTTTCTCCTCTTCATTTACAATTTTTTCTTCAAAAAATAGAATGTTTCCTTAAATTATTCAAGAAACAGATGGGGTTTTTTGTAAGTCTTTCTGATAATTTGTCTTTTGTTGCATAAGTGAACAACTGAATGCATTATCTGTTATGAAACTAAACAAGAAAAATGCTTAGGGCAATCAAAAGGGTGCTTTGTTTTTTTTTAAAGTATGTTCAAAGCAAGAAAAACAAGGAAGGATTAGGCCCACTCCATGGGACAGATGGTATGTTAGCAGATGACAAAAAAAAAAGCAGAACTCAACTCCTAATTTGCTTTTGTTTTCATTATTACTCTCACTGAAGTCTTCTTCCAGACCTTCATTGTGGTGTGATACTGACTATCCCAAGGACTCTCAAAGGTTATGCCTTAGAAGCACAAGATCTAGCAGCTCCTACAAAGGCAAGTCAACAGACATTTATTAAGTGCCTACTATGTGCCAGTACCTGTTCTAAGCCCTGGGAATACAAAGAGAGACCAAAAAAACCAAAAAGCAAAAAACAAAAAACCAAAACCAGTCCCTGTTTTCAAGGAGCTCACAGTCTAATTTGTGAGAAAACATGCAAACAGCTAAATAGAAGCAAGATACTTACAGAATAAAATGGTGATATTAGCATTAACCAGAACTTCTTGCAGAAGATGTGATTTTAGGTAACTCTTGAAAGAAGCCAAGGTATGCAGGAGACAGAGAATTCCAGGCTTGGAGGACAGCCAGTGAAGATTCCCTAGTGGGGGAATGGAGCATCCTGTGTGAGGAACAGGAAGGAGGCAGTGATACTGGGTTGCAGAGTACTGGTGACTGGGGATAAGGTGTAAGAAGACTGAATAGGTAGACAGGGGCCAGGTTATGTTTGGGGTTTTGTTTTGTTTTGTTTTTTGGTGAGTCAATTGGGGGTTAAGTGACTTGCCCAGGGCCACACAGCTAATAAGTGTAAAGTGTCTGGTCTGAGACTGGGTTTGAACTCAGGCCCTTCTGACTCCAGGCCTGGTGCTTTATCCACTGCACCACCTAGCGGCCCCCAGGGGCCAGGTTATGAAAGGCTTTGAAACCCAAATGGAGGAGATAATAGATAGATAGATAATAGATAGACCACTGGACTTTATTGATTAGGGGAGTGTCAGACCTGAACTTTGGGAAGATTACACTGAGTGGAGGATGGACTGGAGTGGGGAAAGACTTGAAGAAGGGAGACCAATCAGAAAGCTGGTGAGATGTTGCAGATAGGCCCATTGAAGGACTATGTATGCCTGTTTTCTGAGGATTAGCCTAAATTTGGAAAGAGCTCATTACCAGGTTGGTTGCCAACTTGATAGATATTTTAGCCACAGTAGCTCTTAAAAACCATTTACTAAGGAAAATAAGACATAAAGGTCCTGCCTCTGACAAATAGGAATTCAAGTCCTACCGCTCATCTACACTGGCTGTCAATAGTCAGTTAACATTTATTAGTCACCTACTATGTAGCAGGCACTGTGCTAACTGCTGGGGATACAAATACCAAAAAAGGAAGGTAAGAAGGGAGGGAGGGAGTGAGGAAGGAAGGAAGGAAAGAAGGAAGGAAGGAAGGAAGGAAGGGAAGAAGGAAGGAAAGGAAGGAAGGGAAGAAGGGAGGAAAGGAAGGAAGGGAAGAATGAGGGAAGGAAGGAAGGGAAGAAGGAGGGAAGGAAGGAAGGGAAGAAGGAGGGAAGGGAGGGAGAAAGAGATGAAGGGAGAAAGGAAGGAAGGAAGGAAGGAAGGAAGGAAGAAAGAAAGAAAGAAAGAAAGAAAGAAAGAAAGAAAGAAAGAAAGAAAGAAAGAAAGAAAGAAAGAAAGAAAGAAAGAAAGGAAAGAAAGAGAAAGGAAGGAAGGAAGGAAGGAAGAAAGAAGAAAGAAAGAAAGAAAGAAAGAAAGAAAGAAAGAAAGAAAGAAAAGAAAGAAGAGAAAGGAGGAAGGAAGGAAGGAAGGAAGAAAGAAGAAAGAAGAAAGAAAGAAAGAAAGAAAGAAAGAAAGAAAGAAAGAAAGAAAGAAAGAAAGAAAGAAAGAAAGAAAGAAAGGAAGGAAGAAAGGAAGGAAGGAAGGAAGGAAGGAAGGAAGAAAGAAAGAAAGAAAGAGAGAGAGAGAAAGAGAGAAAGAAAGAAAGAAAGAAAGAAAGAGAGAAAGAAAGAAAGAAAGAGAGAAAGAAAGAAAGAAAGATCCTGCTCTCAAGGAGCTTACAGTCTAATGAGAGAAGACACACACAGAAGGAAGTTGAAAAGGAGGTTAGGGAAGGTAGCCTAAATGGAGGAGGGGGGAAGAGAAATGATAGAAAAGTCAGAAAAGTCCCAAAGTAGTGCAACCAGGTAGGAAATAAAGAAATGTCTGTGCTGAACTTCCTCCTTAAATGGAGGTTTGGGAGTTCCTGGCTCTACCCTGGAATAACAGGGACAGGGGGTAACAAGGAGGTAGAGTACCAACAATGATGGGAACTTCCAGGATGATGAGGTTTTCCCAATGATGAGCTTCCTGCGGTACGGTGGAAAGGTTGGCGAAGTCTCAGAATACTTCAGCCAGTTGAGAGAAATGAGATGTCTGGCTGAGCTTCTTCATAAAATGGAGGTTTTAATTAGAGGCAAGGTGACCCTGGGAAAATCACTTAACCTGGGGCACAGTGGATAGCACAATGGATAAAGTACTGGACCTGCACTCAGGAAGACCTGTGTTCAAATTCAGATACTCACTCTGGGCAAGTCACTTAACCTCTGTTTGCCTCAGTTCCCTCATCTGTAAAATGGGGATGATAATACCACCTACATCCCAGGTTGTTGTTATGAGAATCAAATGAAATAATAATCGTGAAGCACTTAGCACAATGCCTGGCACATAGTGCTATATAAATGTTAGCTATTGTTTTTGTTATTGTTATTAACCTTTCAGTACTCTAGGCAGCTCTCTAAGACTTGTAAGTTGCAGAAGAGTAGAGGGAGTTTCCTCACCCAGGAGTTCCACATGTGAAATGATGAGAATGAAATCACAGGTCCACTCTCCATCCCTAAAATGTAGAACTTGACATATGTTATCTGGTGGATAGAGCACTGGGCTTGGAGTCAGGAAGACTCATCTTCTGAGCTCAAATCCAGCCTCAGACATTTGCTGTGTGACTCTGTGAAAGTCACTTGACCTTGTTTATCTCAGTTTCCTCATCTGTAAAATGAGCTGGAGAAGGAAATGGGAAACCACTCCGGTATCTTTGCCAAGAAAACCCAAAATGGAGTCAAGGAGAACTTGACTTAACTGAAACGGCTCAACGATTACAACAAGGAGTATGTTATTTCCTTTGATCTCCAGAATAACTTTGTCATAGAGGTACCATGTGTATTTTATAGATGACAAAAGTGAGGCTATGAGGGGTTAAGTGATATGCCTAGGATCATACTAAGTAAATGTCTGAGACAGGATCTGAATTCACATCTTCCTGACTCCAAGCTCAGCATTATGCAATGGCCGCTTAGCTTCCTCCTTTAAGGGGTGTACCCCTCGCCAAGGATGAGGGCAGGGAAAAACAAGGTTAGGTTTCCAACTCTAGGTGCAGCCTCTCCCCTTCACTTTTTAGAAAATGAAAGAATTTGAGGAATTTATGGAATGTTTTTCACAGTTCAGGGTGGATGCCCCAAAGGTAGTATGGATCATCCCCCATCTCAGGCTTGGCTCATCTCCATTTTTGCTGTCATTCTCTTCTTAACTCTGTACAATCTGGCTTCTAACCTCATCATTCAACCAAAACTTCCCTCCAAAGTTGCCAAATCTAATGACCTTTCTTCGATCTTCATCCTTCTGATGTCTCTGACGTCTTTGACACTGTCAATTATGCTTTTCTCCCTGATACCCTCACATCTCTATCCTGGTTCTCCTCTAACCTGTTTAACCACTCCTTCTCAGTCTCCTTTATTGGATCTTCCTCCAGGTTGTGCCCACCCCTTGAGTGTCCCCCAGCATTCTGTCTATCTTAGGCCCTCTTCTCCTCTCCTTCTATAATATTCCACTTAGTGATCTCATCAGCTCCCATGATTTCAATTATCATCTCTATGCATATGACTCTTAGATCAACTTGTCCAGCCTCAACCTCTCTCCTGACCTCCAGTATCACATCACAACTGCCTCTCAAGTTGGATGTCCTGTATACATATGAAATTCAACAACGTCCAAAACTGAACTCACTATCTTTTCCACAAGTCTTTCCCCATTCCAGCCTTTCCTAGTGCTGTCAAGGGCACCACCATGTTCCCAGTCACACAAACTCACAACCCATTCGACTCCTTACTCTCTCACCCCATCTGTTTCCAGATCCTGTAGAATTTACCTTCACTATATCTCTCATGTATGCCCCCTTCTCTCCTCTTACATTGGCACTCGCTGGGAAAGGCCCACATCACCTCATGCCTGGCCTATTGTAATAGCCTCCTGATTGGTCACCCCACCTTAGGTCTCTTAGCTCCAATCTAACCTCCAGCCAGCTGTCCAACTGATCTGTCTTAAGCACAGGTCACTGCTTTATTTAATCAGCCCAAGTGGCTTCCTATCACTTCCAAGATCAAATGTAAAATCCTTTGTTTGGCATTCAAAATCCTTTGCAAGCTGACTGCTTCCCACCTTTCTAGTCTTCTTATACCTTCCTCCTCCCCCACATACTCTTTGATACAGTGACACTGGTAACCTTGCTACTCCTTGTACAAGACCCTCTATCTCCAGAATGTGGGCATTTTCACTGTTTATTCCCCATGCCTGGAATTCTCTCCCTCTTCATTTCTGCCTTGTGGTTTCCCTGGCTTCCTTCAAGTCCCAGCAAAAAATCCCACCTTCCACAAGAAGCCATTCCTGATTCCCTTAATGTTAATACTTTCCCTCTATTATTGTCTCCAATTTATCCTGTATATATCTCTCATTTGTACATAATTGTTTTCATGTTGTCGCTCCCATTAGACTGTCAGCTCTTAGAGACTAAAGACTGTCTTTTGCCTTTCTTTGTATCTGCGGAGCTTAGCACAGTGCAGTTGGTGATCTAATCAATAGCTATAATGTCAGTATACATATAAATATATAAATAAAACAGAATATATATTATCTATATATTATTATGTAATTTTGTATGTACCATACTTTCCATAGTTATTTTAATAGATTTTTTATTTCAATTTCTTCCTGCTGGCTTTTGTTGATAATATAGAGAAATTTTGTTGATAATATAGAGATTTCTGTGGGTTTATTTTATATCCTACAACTCGGCCAAAGCTGTTAATTATTTTGATTAGTTTTTTAGTTGACTCAGTAGGGTTTTCTAAGTAAAATATCATGTCATCTATAAAAAAAATCAATAATTTTGTTTCCTCTTTGCCTATGCTTATGTCCTCAATTTCTTTTTCTTTTCTTATTTGTATAGCATTTCTGGCACTATATCAAATAGTAATGATGGTAATGGACCTCCTTGCTTTACCCTTGATCTTATTAGAAAGGTCTCTATCTCCATTAAAGATAATTCTGGCTCTTAGCTTTAGATAGGAACTATTTATTATAGTAAGAAAATATCAATTTATTACTATGCTTTCTAATGTTTTTAACAGGAAGAGATGTACTGTATTTTACCACATAATCATTGCCACTGCATAATCATTGCACCCTGATTTTTCAGTCCAAAAATTGGTTTATAACCTTTCATCACATAATCATCACATGGTATAATTCTGTTCATCATGCCAATTAAAAGGCAAACAGAGCAGCAGTGTAATCACCAGTGGTATATGGATACACATTTATCTTTTACTCACTGAGAGCCATGAGCCTAGAATTCTCAGTGCATGTGCAGTGGCAGTATTCAATTTTAATGCATATTGGCAAGTATTCCATGAATCCTAATCTTGCACCAAAAACGGCTTAGTAATAAATGATTTCTAAGTAATACCAGGACAATTTTTAAAATTTCACATAATGATCACATCCCACTTTTTTGAAAAAAAAAATTGGCATAAAGTCTGCAATGATTATTTGGTGAAATACAGTATCTTGTCGAAAGTTTTTCTATACCTATATATATATATATATGTATATATATTATATATATATATAAAATCTTGTTGTTCTTGTTATTAACATGTTATTATATTCTTGTTATTAATATTAATGTGGTCAAGTACATTTGTAGCTTTTCTAATGAAGCAGCTCTGCATTCCTAATGTAAAATCAATCTAGTCATAGAGTATAATCTTTGCAATATGTTTCTATAATATTGTTGCTAACATTTTATTTTAAATTTTTGGATTGCTTTTCATTAGGGATATTGGTCTATAGTTTTCTTTCTCTATTTTGACTCTACTGGGCTAAGGTAACAAAATCATATCTATATCATAGAAGGAAGTTGGTGGGACCACTTCTTTTATTTTTTTAAACCCTTTTGTAGTATTGGAACTAATAGTTGTTTAAAGAATTTCCTTGCAAATCCTTGAGTTTTATTTTTTCTTTGGGAGCTCATTTATAGCTTTTTCAATTTATTTTTCTGAGATTGGTTTACTTAAGTCCTCTATTTCTAGATCTGTTAATTTAGGCATTTTGTATTGTATAAATATTCATCCATTTCATTTAGGTTGTCAGTTTTATTTATATATAATTGGGCAAAATATTTTTTTATTTGTTCCTCACTAATTATGAAATCACTTTTTTTTCAGCTTTCACTTTTCAATTTTCACCAGGGGAAAATGAGAAGAGAACCTGTGTCAGACTGGGATGAGGAGTGGTTGTGGGCCCTACTTTCTCTATTCCTTTATAGTAATGGCTGCTAAATTGTAAGTGATCTTGACTTTGGCTCTTCTTTAGATGAATTCTTTCTGGCAGCTTTCATTATTTTTTCTTTGACCTAGAAGCTCTGGATTTTGCTGTGTTCCTGGGAGTTTTTATTTTGAGATTTCTTTCAGGAGATAACCAGTGAATTCTTTCGATTTCTAATTTGACTCTAGTTTTAAAAAGATCTAGTCAGTTTTGTTTTAGAACTTCTTGAAATAAGAGACCTAGGTCATGGCTTTCAGGTAGGTGGTCCAATGATTCTTAACTTTTTCCCTCAATCTGTTTCTCAGTTTTTTGTTTTTGCTATAAGGTACCTTACATCTTCTTGTGTCTTTTTTTAGGTCTTTGACCTTGTTTTATTATTTCTTGTTGCTTCCTAGAGACATTAGTTTCTGTTTGGTCCACTCTGATTTTCAGGGGAGTTGTTGCTTGGGTACTTCTTGTACCAAATTATTAATTCCCTTTCCAATTATTTCTTCCATAACTCTCATTTTTCCACATTCTCTAGTGTTTGTATTTCATTTATTTAAAAAAATTAATTCTTAAAAAAATCCAACAACTCTTCCTTCGTGTCTCCAGGAATTCTACTTGAATTTGTGAACAAGCTGTGTTTTTCTTTGGGTCTGCTTGTAGATGTTTGGGAGTCATTCTCTTTTGGGTTTTTGTCTTGAGTATTTCTGTCATCATAAGAGCTTTTCATTGTAAAATTATATATTTTTTTTGTTTGCTCTTCTTTCTAGTCTACTTCTCGACTTCAGACTTGATGTTAAGGCCAGGATCTACATACTTCTAGAGGGATTGTCTGAGCTGGTCCTGTTGCTGATTTCTGGGAATACTGAATGTTATGTTATTCTAGGATTTCAGAGACAGCTCAGGCAGGGGACCTATAATTTTTCAGTACTCCCAAAGGGGTCTGATCAAGGGCTCTGATAACTGACACTCTGGTCTGAGCTCTGCAAGTTCCTGACCTGAGTTGGATCTGAGCAACAGGACTTAACTGCTGCTGAACTTAGCCACTCCCAGCCTGCTGGGAAGTTCTGATGGTTCAGAGTAAGAACAGAAGGGATTTTTCCCCCTTTAGTCTGGGATTCTTGTCCTGGTTATTTCTCTGTGGGCTTCAGATTGAACTGGAACAGAGACCTCTAGTCCTGAGGGTCAGACTCACAGCGCTGCTTTTGCTGCTGAATTTCCTCCTTTCTCAGTACAGAAAGTAGGGCCCACAACCACTCCTCTCCCTGGCCTGGCACAGATTAGCTCCTCATCTTCCCCTGGATCTGTGATCCTGAAATGGGTAATGGACAGCAAAGCTTCCAGGTAGCACCTGTACCTGTACAACAACAATGTCTTGGTATGAGTCTGAGTCCTTACCTAACCTTTTGTCCTCTTTCAGTCCCTGCTTGTTGGATTACTCCATGTGGCCTGTTTTCCTGGCCAGACCTCAGTCCCATGAATCCACAGGCTTCTCTGTCTTTCTCCCTATGCAAACACTGGCTGGAAAAATGACTCATTGTGACTTTTTTTTTTTTGGATTTCTCCATCAGGGTTCAGTCTGGTGTGTTTTCTAGATCTGTTTGAAGAAGTTTTGTGAGGGGAGTTTGTTATACTTCTTCCTGCTACTCCACCATCTCGGCTAGATATCATGTTTCAAGAAATTATAAATTAAAACTGCCCAGATTTCATAGAACCAGACAGCAAAGTGGAAAGAAAAAGAGAAAAGCAAATCACTTCCTGAAATGAAACACTAAATGAAAATGAAGGCTGTTCATTTTGCACTAGATGATCTAGTGCAACAGCCTAGATGATCCATAGGTCCCTTCTAGCACTTGTAAGCTATGAATCAAAGAATTCCATGATGCCACGAATTGTGTAACATATGGCCAAGGAGCAAAACTCTGAGTTTGAATATGCCTGTTTCATTCTTAGAGGTTGCTCCCCACACTGGAAACATCAGAATTTGATTCATCTATTAGTCTCCACAACAAAATGAGTATTCAACTCCCATGTAAGCTCATGTTAACAAGGTACCTGATGTTCCATTGTCCAGGTTCTAGTATTAGGTTGATGGCATTATACTTTTCTCCAACTGCTTCTCACACTATCCCAGAAAAATTTTTCTTATATATCTCCTGTAACTCATCTCTTCAGAACCAGCTATCTATGTGCTAGAAAGATTTGGAGTCAGAGAACCTGGTTTGGAATTGGAATTGGAAAAGTCACTAAATTTCTCTGGAAATCCATTTTCTTACAAAGAAGAGAACTGGATTAGATGGACTCCAAATACTGTCCTAAATCCTATGATCCTGTGTTCTGTACTATGCCTACTTTAAGTGTTTTTCTAAAGACATGCTTCCACCTTTTTAACTAACCGAAAGAGTAACTAACCATGGAAATTTCAGACCATAAAGGAGCATCATGGCAGGCTTGTGGGAAAGATATTTTGGAACAGTGGGAAGCTTAAAAAATACTATAAATTATATAACATAGATGGCTACCTGCTTTGCCTAAGAAAAGACATTATTAGGAATATTTGGTCTAGTCTTACACATATTATTTATTTTAAAAACCCTTTAAGTTACAAATATTTTCAACAACTCTTTCTATTTTTCCCAGGTTCACAATGATGGATGGTACAACTAATGATTCATAGCACCAAAGCTGAAAGAAGTATAGGACTAACATTCTTCAATGTATGCCCTTATCTTTCTTTTTAGAAATATTCTGACTTGCCTTCACCCTGATTACCTTTAAGCCCAAGGTCCTGTATTGATGTGCATGGAACACAAATCATTTTAAGGTTTAAGACAGCTTGTTTTTACAGGACAATATTCCTATTGCCTTCTTCCTTCTTTAAGTATGGATTACTTGAAGCTTTTGGTTGCTGTACAATTTTTTTAAGAAAGGCATGCCTTTAATCTGCTTTAGTTGATAAAGTATACAGGTTGCTCGAGACAATCGTTAAGAGAGCTTACAAGAAGGAAATCTAGGCAAACATAGTTCTAGACTTGGTGTTTTCCACTATTTGCATCCAGAGATGGTTTGTTTATAAAAGCAAAGGAGAGGAGGGGATGGTTTAATGAGAAAAGAGAAAGGGACCTGCTTTGTGGTTCAGTCCTTCTGTAGAACTTAATCTTTTAGCTTATCCATTTGGCTTTTCTTTTAACATGGAAGATTCTCATATTTGTCCGTTTCGTATTTCATGTGCTCCTTATTCATTTCACCACTGGATAACTTGAGCCTATCCTGGCTTCAATGCTTCTACCCAAAGTGAAGTTGGTATTTTCTTGACTTGCCTTAATGATAATTTTACCCTTCCAAAGAAGCAAAATTAACAATGGGAGCTTTGATTCTGCAGCTTGTTGCCAATGAGGACATTTTGGGGAGTGATCACTTCATCTTAGAATGTGTGATATAGAAGGAGATGAAAGTCAGTTAGATGTAGTCTGACGTGTGACCTAGACTTTGGGAGAGCAGATTTTAAGGGGTTGAAAGAGAGATTAGTAGGATATCCTGTGCTACCGTTCTTTAGGAGATGTCAGTCAAGGGGGTCTGGGAAGCTTTCAGATATGAAATTCTGAAAAAATAAGAAAAAAGTGATCTATCTATCTATCTATCTATCTATCTATCTATATATATATATATATATATATATATATACATACACACACATACATACATATGTCTTGTATATACTTTGCACACACCTTATGATAGAATGTAAGCTCCTTTGTATCCTCAGCACCTGGATGTTGTAGGTACTTAACTAAATGCGTATTGATTAATTGATGAGGAAAAAACAAAGAAGTTGTTTAAATAGACTACTGTGAATATACAGGCAACTTAAACAACTTAGATTTAATTTTTACAAAATATTTTATGGCTGCATTTTGTTTTAACACAACAATTACTTGCCAATAAACCCCTTTCCTCTAGTACCTTCTCTTATAAGAGAGTTCAACAAAATCATCAGAGCAATGACAAGTGATAGAAAATACAATATTTTGTACTTATAGTTAATATTTTCTCAGTAGAGAGGAAGTGTGTTTTAGTATCAGTCCCCTGGAATGTTGGTCATCATATTTTCCTGAATTCTGGTGTCTTTGGGATCAGTTTTGAAAAGTTTTAAGGTTTTAAAAAGATATGCACAGAAGATGGAAGTAAGGCTAGGTATTTATCAAATTTCAAGAACAGAATAATTGATTGAAAGAATGAAAAAAAGAATTTACTGAGTGCTTACTATGTTCCAAGCACTTTGCTAAGTACTATGGATACAAATGCAAAGGCAAGTAGTCCCAGCCCCTTTGAAGAGCTTATATTCTAATCAGGGAGGCAATACACAGAGGGCAGTAGTGGCCCTTTTGGTGGATTAGCACCACACTGAGTGACAGAGACAGAATTCAAAAAGTTCTTGACTGTCTAGAGCATTGTACCAAATCTAATAAAATGGAATTTAATGGGAATTTGATTTAATATAAAACTTTACCCTACATTTTTTTTGTACTTATGTACAAGACAAGCTGGTAGTTTCTCTGGAAAAGATCTAGGATTTCTAATGGAAACAAGCTTAAAATGAGTCAGTAGAGTGATATGGCTAGCAGAAATGCTAATGTGATCTTAGAGTACATGTAGAGAAATAATGTCTACACCTACTGTATTTTGCTATGGCCATGCCATATCTGAAGTATTATGTTTGTGTCACATTTTGGAAAGTACATTCATAAGCTGGATAATGTCAAGAGAAGGACAATCAGAACAGTGAAGAACCTTGAGATCAAGCCATTTGAGGGTTGATTAAAGGAACTAGGAATATTTAGGGTGAGGAAGGGAAGACTTGGGTAGACTAAGAATTTGAAGGTGTAAGGGTAGGGTTGAAATCAACTTAATCCCACTTAACTCTGACACATTTTCACCAATTCTTTCTACCTTTATGGGTTCTATGTGAGAACCCATATTTTGGTGATATATCCCACCTCATTAACTCTCCTTTGTAATAAAAAAAAAACAGACCTCACTTAAGAACATATATAACTTTCTGTATCTATTGCAATCCACTTCTCTATTGCCAGCAGGAAGTAAGTTTCCTCATCTGTTCTGGTTATTACAAGTAATCAGTGCTCAGTTGCCTTTTTTTTGTTTCTTTTTACAATATTACAGACATTGAGTGTATTGTTCTACTTCCTTCACTCTGCATCAGCTCATAGGGGTTTTTCCATGCTTCTCTGAATTGGAATGAAATGAGAAACTCCTAGAACATCTGACAATGAACAAAAGTAGGTTTGTTTATCTGTAGCAGGGGAAGGATATTCAGAGCAGAGAAAGTATATTCAGCAAGGAATATGAAGAAGTTCCCAGGCCAGCGATGCACACTTCTCTCCTTTCCTGACTCTCTAGACTTCTCCACCATTCCCCTGGAGGTTTCTTATTCTGGAAGATACTTCCTTCCCTGTGGCTCCCTATCTTCCCACTAGAGACTTCCTTCTGGAACTGCCATTTTGAGGAAGTGCCCAGGGCAGCCATGGCCACTCCTTTATTCTTCTCCTAGCTCTGCTCTTGACTCTTCAGACTCCTTTTGTGTGTCATCTTCCTCCATTAGAATGTAACCTTCTGGGGCAGCTAGGTGGCGAAGTGGATAGAGCACCAGCCCTGAAGTCAGGAGTACCTGAGTTCAAATCTGGCCTCAGACCAAACACTTGACACTTACTAGCTGTGTGACCCTGGGCAAGTCACTTAACCCCAATTGTCTGAAAAAGAAAAAAGAAAAAAAAGAATGTTAGCTTCCTAAAGGCAGGGCCTGTCCTTCTCTATTTGTACTTGTATTCCCAGTGCTTAGCACAGTGCCTGACCTATAGGAAGCACCTAATAAGTGCTGGTTGACTCTACTTGTTGAGCAAGGGTGCAGCATTGATTCATTTGGGCACAGCTTCGCTGTTTTCTGTGTTGCCTTTGAGAGTCTGTCTGCTGGTTAGACTGAGGGAGAAGCCAAATGACTACTCTTACACTAAATTTTTTATACATAGGCTATTAGGCAGCCATATTGACAACTCTAGTTGTTAGTCTGTCTGAGCTAATTAAGGATATCAGTACCTTTTTAATGAAAAAATTAGCTTGGCCTTGGGCTATTGCTCCCACCAACTCACTCTCTGGACTAGACTTATTCTCTTTGTCCTTATCCACTGCCTTCCAGCACTTGTGATACCTCTGCCCCGAGAACCCATTTTCATGATTGGTGATTCTCTCACAAGGATCACCATTTGAGGAGGGGTTTCAGCCATGTTCATTTCCTTGCTGGCTTAACTCACTCTTCTCCAACCACTTTGTCTCCACACAAATCCCCTTTCTTCCACTTTCTAGCTTCCCCTTTATGCATTATCTTCCTCTATTAGAATATAAGCTACTTGAGTGTAGGGACTGTCTTTTTGCTTATATTTGTAAGCCTAGCACTTAATACAATGCTGGTCACATAGTAATAAACTACTTTATTCATTTATATCTTTGTCTATCTATCTATCTATCAATCAATCAATCAATCAATCAATCATCTCTCCCACCAATGGCATTACTTATTTTTGAAAGCATAAGCTAGAATATCTGTGGTCTCATCAGTGTTGTTATTATATCTGCCAATGCAGAATGCAGCCCTCCAATATCTTTTTACCCAATGTGATTCTCCTCTATCTCCTTATGTACATCCTCCATAATGGATCCACCCACACTGGAAGTCTTCTTCTTCTAATTTCCCTGAGATACCAGTATAACATTTGGGCAATTCATCTACTGTTTCTCATTCTTCTTACATGATTGACCCACCTCCCTCTCTAGTCAAATATATCTTTAATGACATATTTAATGTCACATTTTATTTAAAAGTCATCTTTAGCAATATAAGCCTTATACTCACTAAAAATCTACCCATTGCCTTTGGGTCACTTGCAATTTTGATTCTTTTGTAATCCTTGATTCACAACTATATAGCACCACAAAAAGTTGGTATTAAAGATGTGGTCATTTCAAGCAGGAAGAAACTTAAGATCATAGAACACATTGCACGATTTTCCAAATGCATTTCAACTTGACCTTTTCCTCCTTCTTAACCTGGATACAATTAAATGATTATCTGTAGGATCTATCCAATCTGCAGTACATTGAGTTAGTCAATTAAGTCCTTATACATGTACCAGAACAGAACAAGAGTTTTTGGACTATAGTTTTCCTATGATTTACAGTTTGGTTAAATTCCATAAGGTGAACTCCAATGCCTGATCTATGACTTCATGTCCCAAATGATCAGGTTTTCCACTGGTATGGACACAGGATGGCAAACCTGTGGCCTCAAGGCCACATATGGCCTTCAAGGTCCTCAAGTGCGGCCCTTTGACTGAATCCAAACTTCACAGAATAAATCCCCTTAATAAAAGGATTTGTTTTAAAAAACTTAGACTCAGTCAAAAGGCCATACTTAAGGACCTAGAGGGCCACATGTGGCCTCTAGGCCACAGGTTCCCCACCTCTGGATTATGTTCCATCAAGAGCTTCTCCTATGTGGAAGGGACTGCTGTGCCATGTATTTGATGAAACTGAAGTGGTATAGCTGGGATCTGGAGAAAAACCAGGAACAATAGTAGGAACAAATTCTTCTGTTCCCTAGTTATTTTACATGCAAAAACATTAACTTATAGGAACAACTTCTGTATAGAGTGGGATAGACTGAAAACTCCATAATGAAAGAAAGAGAGAGATTTCTCTTGGATTTACCATTGCCTTAAGTACAATGGGTAGTATATATCTATTGAATTTAGTTATATATATACCTGAAAGAGTTCCCTTACATACTAGGTCAATTATATACTTGCTCTAGATAGTTTTTCTACTATTTCCTGTGGCACAGACATCTTCCCTACCCCCGTTTCCCACTAAGGGACTCTGGACTTACATGGACCCTGGTCCAATCTAAGCAACTCACTGTCATAGCAGGGTTGGCAAAGAGGCAAGGATCCTTCTCTCCTGTCCCTTCCCATGATATATCTTTAATCCTTTAACTACAAGGAGGTCCTTTGTTGAGGAACCCCTTCTCCCTCCAGGATGTAGCTCCCAAACAATCAAAATAAAAATCAGGATCTCCTGGGACCTCTAGAATTCGCATGTAAAGAGCATTGTCAAGAATGCTTGTTAATACAGTAGTTTGTTGTTTGGATCCCTGGGGCACTGAAGGAAATATTGCTATGAGCTTCCAAGAGTAAGATTCATAGAACTTCCCCTTGTACTATTATCAAGGAAGAGTGATCTATTTATAATAAGGGGTGAAATAGTGGGTAAATGTAACAAAGTTGGAGTGAGGTTGCATGAATGATTAATGACTGCATAAATGAGGTACAGAGCTAAGCTATATACCTGTGTATTTGCTAGATCTCTCAGCTACTGTAGCCAGTAGAGGTAAACTGCAACTAAATTGCCTTACCCTGTGTCAGTTCACACAAATTTTTCCATGTTTCTCTAAATTCCTCATGTTTGTTCCTTCTTGTGACACAATATTTCATTACATTCATATATTACAATTTGTTTAGACATTTACCAATCAGTAATTACCCACTTTATGCTACCACAAAATTTTTTTTAAAATGATGTGACTTTTTACATTGGAATCAATACTTATTTACCGAAATTGTTAAGTATCTTTGTCAAGGTGCCATGGTGGATTCTATTGGTTTGATGATTAACACATCTCCTGGTTGTGGTAACTCAGATTCTGACAAGTCATCTTATGCAAAAGGGATTGAAACACGAAAAAAATCATGGGTTAATATGGTTTCCAAAAACATCTAAATGCCAAATTACTACATGCCTGAACTTGTGAGCATCTTGTAAACGACTTCTCAATGCCAAAAGAAAAATGAATTAATTTCTTTTAATAACCTTCTAGGATTAAAAAAATCACAGATTATTCTATTGAAAATTATTGGACCAGAGAGAATTGCGATAATGAGAAACTCAAAGAATTGTAGTTTTTAAAGTTGGAAAGTACCTTTAATATCATCTAATCCAAACCTTTCATTTTATAGATTAGAAAAGTCAAGTGATTCACCCAAGGTCATATAGGAGGTCTAGTTGCATGGGACTAAATCCCAGGATATTTTGATTACTAGTTCAAGGCCATTTTAACTATGTCAAAAAATATTACTCCGATAAAAAAAAATGCTGCTTCCCCCAAAGCACGTGTTAAAAAAATCACTGAAAATTTCTTTTACACTTTTTTCTCTAAAATTAGACTCAGAACTAGAGGTAGAAGAGGCTTTAGAATACTGTCATTTTCCAGATGAAGAAACTGAAAACCAAAGATCATCACAAGTTTTAAGTAGATGATATTCTACTAGTTCAGCTGAGAGGTGAAGAGGGTATGGAGTGAGGGGGTTGTGATATGGGACAGATGTGTAGGGAAGATAATGTCAACAAGACTTGGGAACTGATTAGATACATGGGTTAAGGGAACATGAAGACTTGAAGATAACTCCTAGCTTTCAGACCATTGTGATTGGAAGAAAGATGAAAAGAGAAGTTAACAAGCATTTGTTAAGCACCTACTATATACCCAAGAACTGTGCTAAGTGCTTTACAAAGTGCCTCACAATAATTCTGTGAGGTAAGTGAGGCAGACAATGGTTCAGTGATTTGCCCAGGGTCACATAGCTAGGAAGTGTCTGAGGCTAGATATGAACTCAGGTCTTCCTGACACCAGGTCCAGCATTCTATTCACAGAGCCACAGTCACAGAGTTGGAGAGTTGGAATCATTTAATACAATCCCCTTTATAATGTATCTGACAAATGATCATAGACAGCCTGTGCTTGAAACCAGAGGAGAAAGAGGAATCCATCAGCTCTTGAGGGAGCCTATTCTACTCTTGAAGAGCTCTAATCGTTAGGAAGTTTTCCTGACATTAAGCCTAAATTGTGCTCTGCAACTCCCATCCATTGCCCCCCAGCTCTTCCCTCTAGCATCAAAGAAAACAAGTCGAATTCCACATAGAACATGTCAAATCCTTCAACAAAAGTCTTTTTAGTTAGACTCGTGATGGAAAATGCTATCCACATCCAGAGAAAGAACTATGGAGTCTGAATGCAGATGGAAACATACTATTTTCTCTTTTTTTCCCCTTTTCTTGTGGTTTTCCCCTTTTGTTCTGATTCTTCTTTCATAATATGATTAATGTGGAAATATGTTTAATATGATTGTACATGTATAGGCTATATCAGATTGCATGCCATCTTGGGGAAGGGGGAAATTTAGAACTCAAAATCTTATAAAAATGAATGTTGGAAACTAAAAATAAATAAATAAATAGACTAAAAATAAAAACTTTTTAGTTATCCTCAGCTTTCTTCCTCAGCCTTAGCTTGTTCTGGGCTTTAGCATTACTGACAATTTTATAGGACCATGCCACATTTTTATTTAGTCTGTGACCTGGCCTTGCTTCTATCTTCTGTACATTTCCCTCTAAAATCTAAGTTGATTGATCCAACCTAAGCTGGCTGCATCCACCTTGATCTCCAGACAAATTCTATTTTTCTTCCTCATTGGAATTGTTTTCCTTTGTGTCATTAGAATTTCATTATTATGCTTCTCCTAATTCTCCTCAGTTGACTTCCCTATGGTTTTTAAGTTCATGACATCCTACATATTTATTCTCTTCACTACCTTCTTAATATGCAATGCTTCTCCTCCACACACACACACACAGAGTAAACTATTCTGGTTTTTTGAATATGGTATTGTGAGCCAATAAAAACTGATGTTTTATGTTACACAACACAAAATGGTGGTGCTCTCAATAGGAAAAGGGAAGTTCAAAAGAGCTGTGGGTTTTGGGGAAAAGGCAATGAGTTTTGTTTTGGATGTGTTAAATTTGAGATACCCAGGAGACATCCAGGCAAAGATGTCAAGTAAGCAGTTGAAAATGTGAGACTGGAGTTCAAGAGAGAGGTGATGGATGGATATGTAGATGTGGGGGTTATTCTAAGTAGAGAAGTAATAGTTGAGCCAATGGGAACAAATGAGGTCATATGTATAGAACCAATGGTAAAGCCACATAGATCACTAATGTGGAACTCAAACTCAGGTCAAGGGATCATTTATCTGAGTCAGAAAGGACCTCTAGTCCAATCACTTCATTTTACAAATAAGGAAACTGGGGCCCAGGAAGTGAAATGACTTGCCTAATGTCATACAAGTGTCATAGAAAGGATTTGAAGCTAGATTTCCTGACTGCATTCTCAGTTGTATAGAAATAAAGGACTCTATTGTAGGTCTAGTAATATTTTTGCACTGGTCTCCCCAGCCCATGTGAGGTCCATTGTATTGACTGAACCTTTCTAAGCTTAAGAAGTATTGGTGTAGGGAGGTAGGGATGGAAGGGTTGTTGGCTTTGGGTAAAGCTTACAATATCCTGGACAGAAGAGGGTAAGAATCATGGTGTGAATAAGTCAATATCAAGGACTGGATACTGTGGAGCTATTTAGTTGTGGAGGTAAAAAGGGATAGTGACAGGGTGTGTTAAAGCATGCATAGACTATATGGTCAAAACCAAGAAACACAATGATAAGAGGATGGAGAGAGGTGAAGTGTAGTGCTAAGGCTGCAGTACTGGGTAAACGACATGTTGTAGAGCTAGACAACAGGTTATCTTGATTTATCACACTCCATTTTGTTTGTGGTTGTGGATCTATATTTTTATACCTGACTGTGTGGGAGGCCCCACCCTCTAGCTTCTTTTTAAATCCTCTCATCTGGAAAGTTCACACCCCCAGTGCCCTCACAGTTTCCTGCAGCAATAGCTCATTTCATAGGAGATCAGACATTTTTTGTTTCTAGGATTATAGCTCCAAAGATCTATTTTTCTTTCTCTTGTTTTCTTATAGTTATTCTTCTAACATGGTAACACAAACAGACAAGTTGCAGTGGAATAGGATGGTGCCAGTCACCAGGTGTAACACATTATTCATCACCAGCAAAGGCCTGAGAGTCCAAGGGGTGAAATGAAATTTGAAAGGACATTTTATTCACAAATAATATGTGGACCAATTGCCAGCAATGAGTTGGTAAGACCATCATGAACTCTGGGAATAACATTAGACCATTAACCCTTTTTTCCATCCCAGCCTTTCTCACTTCATTCCTCATCCTTCCCCAAGCATCATCGAGGGGAGCAACTCTTGTGGAGAATGGGCCTGCCATCCCTGCCATCACTAATAGCAACCACCAACCAACTCCCGCCAATGGACAGATAAGCCCAAATGTCCCAGAAATAGCAGTAGCTTCTATATCTCCAGCCCTGCTTCTGGCCTCCCCTCTGAAGTACTCATCCAGGGAAGAAACCCTTCCAGGCTTCTTGTGGGCTTGGAATGATTCAACAGGTGTGGTGGCAGCCACATCCTAACCCAGGGGTGGGAAACCTGTGGCCTTGAGGCCACTTGTGGCCTTCTAAGTTCTTGGGTACAGCCTTTTGACTAAGTCCAAGTTTTACAGAACAAATCCTTTTATTAAGGGGATCTGTTGTGTGAAATTTGGATTCAGTCAAAGGGCTGCACTTGAGGACCTAGAGGGCCACATGTGGCCTCAAGGCCACAGGTTCCCCACCCATCCTAACCCTGACCCCCCATACAAGTTAGGCTTGTTTTTCTTCAATAGGTATTGGATCTGTCATTGATATTTGATTGGGGACTAAAGGTTCAAGTCTGTTGACATCATTCCCTGGTGATGTGATTACAAGCCACAGGGAGCTACGGATTCTCTCTGGTTCTTTGGCCTTGGGAATGGACCCTCTTTAAATGGAAGTTGTAGGGGGAGTTATCTAATCTGAGGGAGAGGCCATAGGAGTAGAAGGTATTTCCAATGTGTGAAACTGGAAACTTCCACTCCAGAGTTGGAGCGAGCTTCCAGGATGAAGAGATTTCTTGGACACTATCGAGAAAGTTGGGAGTGCAACCTAGATAGGACTGAAGAAATCACTACTTATGACTTGAAGATGGGGGAATCCCCATTCCTAGGGCTTAGCAGATAGAGAAGGGAGAAATGAGAGTCACTGAAGGGTTGACATGATATATATTTCCTGTGTCCTAAGTTGGAATGAGAAGATTTTTCCCATTGTTACACATAATAGTTGGGTTCCATGCTATTGCAAATACATTGTTCTTCTTGATATGTATTGTTAGTTACTAAATAGGCTTTTCTGAACTGACTTGGAAACCCATTTATAACATGATTATATATAAGACAATGTGTCAAATTGACTTTAGTAATAAAGCCCATTGGCAAATTTGGCACAACTTATACATTCCATATTCCAGATTGACAAGTGATTAACAATTGATTAAGGAAATGAGAAAAACCAGCCTAAATTCAAATGTAAGTCTTTGGGTCTAAATGCTCTTTCCATTATGCCACATTACCTCCTAGAACTAGAAGATTAATATGCTTTAAATAGAGGGTGTTAACCTCTGGAGAATTACAGATTGCAAATGGTTGCATTTATGGTGTTAGTTTTTTCAATCTTGTCAAGATATAAAATCTTTATATTTTTAAAAGTTTGGAATTGTATTGCAAAAATGCTGAAACATAAGAAATGTATGATGTTTAAAATTATTTTTAATTTTATTTTTTAAAATTACTTATAATTTTTAAACTATAAAAAATTTTAAAATTAGAAGAGAGGATGGAGCCAATATGGCAGAGTAGTAGAAAGAAATACAGCATGCTTCCTGCCAAAAAATAATTTCCCAGAAAGATCTAGAAAATGTACCAGACCAAATCCTGATGGAGGAATCCAAAGAAAAAAAATCACAGAGTCATTTTTTTCTAGCCTAAGTCAGTATAGGGATATAGGCAGAGAGATCTGAAGACACTGGGGACAGGGTCTGGAAAGGAGCACATTGAGAAACATTCTATGGAGGGAGAGGCTGTATATCAGAGCAAGAAAAGTCTCAGATCCAGCACAAAGTTCCTGCCTAGTGCAGGTGCCTGCTGGCAGCTCTGTCTCTTATTACTCAGGTCAGAGTCACATTCAGGGCAGACTGAGGAGGGGACCTGCACCTAAAGGTGCAGAGCAAGAAGTGGCTGAAGGCCTTAGGCTGTGTAGCAAGAGAGGAACAAGTCCAAAAGCAAGAAGCAGTGGTGTGACATGGACCCTATGAACAGAGCAGGGTCTAGAGCATGCACTGGAATAACTAGCACTGGAACCCCAGATCCAAAGGGATCTTACAGTTCTGTCTCTCTGAACCAGCAGAACTTTCCAACTATCTGATAGCAGCTGTGTCCAACAATAGTCTACTAGAATTCTATGTAGGAGCAAGTCCTTAGGTGTGCTGCTCAGATCAAATTCAGGTCAAAACTTGCATAACTCAAATGGGGCAGTAATCAAACTGCTCTGAATCAGATCACTTTGGGAGCATTGAAAGCTTTCAGATCCTCAGTCTGAGCTTTCCCAGAGATCCTTAATACTACCAAGAAAACAGGACAAATCAAGACATTCTCTCCAGAAGTGTTCACAGCCTTGCCCTAAAATAAAGTGTTAAAGTCAGGAAATAGGCTGAAAGAACAAGGAAACAAAAAAATAATCAAGACACAAAAACAGAAAAAGGGAACAACTCCAAAACATTTATAAGCAAAGCGTCAAAGAAAAACACAGCTTGAGCAAGAATTCCTGGAAGAGATAAAGCAAGAGGTTTTTTGTTTTTGTTTTTGTTTTCCTTTTGTTTCTGAAGAGTTAAAAATGTTCTTATATGATAAATGAGAGCACTATAAGAAAAACATTAGAAAAGAAATAAGAGTTATGGAAGAAAGAACCAGAAAGGGAATTAATAGCTTGGCATAAAAGGTACAGAACCTTACCCAAGCCACAAATTCCCTAAAAATTAAAGTGGACCAAATAGAAGCTAATGATTCCATAGAACAAGAAATACTAAAAATCAAAGTCTTTTGACTTTGAAAAAAAAAGAAGAAATTGTAATGTTTCTCATGACAAAATATTCTTTTGGACGTGATAAATAGGGGAATTTGTTTTGCTTGACTATACATAGTTGTGACAGGACTTTTGTTTTTCTTTCTTTTTTCATTGAGAAGGAAGAATTGGGAGAGAAAAGGCAGATTTTTGCTGACTAAAAAAACAATTCAAGGCATTTAGCCAAGCTAGCTCAGTTGTCACCTTTTCACAAAGCCTTTCCTGACCACAATTCCCCTCCACCACCATCCCTCCCAAGGTGGTTGGTGCCTTTCCCCTTCTCAGTTTCCCTTGATCAGACTTCCTTTGGTACACATTGTGCTATTCCTCCTTTAATAGATTATAAATTTCTTGAGCATAGAGACTGTTTCATTTTTGTTTTTTTATCCCTCATACAGGGATATAGAGTGTTTTATGCATATTAGGTGCTTTATAAATATTTGTTGCATTGAATTATTACATAGGCAGAATAACCAAAAGGCTACCATGAAATTAGGAGGTATCTTGAATAGCTGAGAGGAATTTGTCCCAAGACCCAGAGTTCTTACTTACAACTCTGGAGGCAAGAAATGCTTCTGAGAAGCTCAGGAAACTAGACATCTTCAAAGAGGTCCAAGAAAGAGACTAACTAGAGACAAGGCCTGGGTTGTAGGTTTTAGGCTGTGAAACTTTGGTGCAAATTGATAGGCTAACACAGGTTGTGTGACTTGCCCAGGGTCACACAGCAAGTAAGCGTCTGAGGGCAGATTTGAATTTGGATCTTCCTGACTCCAAAGAATATGCATTAATGAGTCAATGTCGAGCTGGAGTTGAGCTAAAGAAAGAATGGTAGTCCAGTTTATCACATGTAAAGGCTGATAATGCATGTACATAGATATGCATCTATGTAAATTTTCAGCCTAGTAGAAAGCTAGCAAGAATTGTCCTTCCACATCTGGGGTTTGGAATTTTGGAAATCATCACAGTGTATGGTGCTCTTTTGGAGTCTTATTTAATAAGCATGCCATCTATATTCTTCATCTCAGACTGCTTTTATCCAAGTCATTGATGAAAATACCAAATAGAATAGAGCCAAACACGGATCCTAGGAGTACTCCATCAAAACCCTCCCTACTGTTTGTCATTAATTCATTAATGTTTTAATGGATCTTATCTTAAGTTAGGTGGCATAATGGATAGAGGATAGAGCTGTGTGACCCTGGGCAAGTCACATAACCTTATTTGCCTCAGTTTTCTCATCTGCAAAGTGAGTTGGAGAAGGAAATGGCAAACCACTCCAATATCTTTGCCAAGAAAACCCCAAATGGGGTTACAAAGAGTTGGACATGACTGAAACAATTGAATAAGAGATATAATTTGAAAAGCAAGCATAATTCTAGGGTGCATATAAATATGAGAATGAAATGGAAGAATTTTGAGATAAATTCTGAGTATAATTAATAATTTATCAGATCCTTTTTAGTACTATATCTACTTCTGGGCTCTACAATTAAAATTAAAGGAATGTAGGGGATTTGGAAAAGATTAATTAGAGTCATAACTAGTTGAAAAATAAAACATATGAGGTCAAGATACACGAACTAGAAATATGTATTATGAAAAAAGAAAGTAAAGGGCAATTTAATGATGATCTTCCATCATGTGATGTGCTTGAAGGCCCTTTTACGTCTTTCATATACCTGTTGGAGCCAGCTGTAATATCCTTAGATAATTAGCTCAGGAAGTAAAGGCAACATGCCCTCCAAGTGTGAGTCTATTTTGAAAACCCCTACTTTTATAATGGGTTCACTCATGAAATGCTTATTAATTGACAAAAAAAAAATAAGAGAACCACCTAATGGAAGTAGATGGAAAAGTGGAAAGAGTACTGGATATGGAAACAGAAGACCACTTTCTATGTGACCTTGGGCGAATCTCTTAATGTTTTTGAACCTTAGTTTCTTCATTTATGAAACACAGATGATGATATTGGAACTATTTCCCTCTTCATGTCTCACTAGACTGCAAATAGGAGTCCTCTATCATGCTTTGGACAGCTCTTCATCCAGGAAGATCATTTTGGCCTGGAATTCATATACTTTAATTCACATTTTCAGCCCCTGTAGCCTTCCCTCTGATTGGACAGCTTCTCTTAGAACCTCCATTTAAAGTGACCTAGAACCTCCATTAAGCAGGACTTCCTTCCTATGATGGTACATAGAACCTCCTAGAACCTCCATTGAAGGAGGACACCAGGGCCAGACATCCCTTCATTTCTCACTGGGCTGTAATCCCCCTGACCCTGTTTTTCTGTTTCTTTTTATATACTGTCTTCCCCATTAGAAAGTAAGCCCCTTGAGAGTAGGGACTGTGTTTTTGCTTGTATTTGAATTCTCAGCTTTTAGTACAGTGCCTGGCACATTCTAAGTGTTTGAGAAATGCTTGTTAACTGACCAACTGACCTGCCTCAGAGTTATTGTGAGATATTTTGAAATGAATGTATGTGAAAGTGCTTATAAAGCATTATAAAAGTAGACTATTATTAATATTGAATATTTAAGAAAAGCTAATATTCTGTGCAGTACTCCTGGTACAGAAATCTCTAATATTATTTCCTTTTAGAAATTATTTTTGGGGGCAGCTAGGTGGCACAGTGAATAGAGCTCTGGTCTTGGAGTCAGGAGGACCTGAGTTCAAATCCAGCCTCAGACACTTAACACTTACTAGCTGTGTGACTCTGGGCAAGTCACTTAACCCCACTGCCTAGCAAAAAACAACAACAACAACAACAACAAACCAACAAGTAATCTGGTCATCTTGATCAGCTGGCATGTCAAGAAAAAAAAAATTTAAGTACAAAGAACACAATTTGGCTTAGTATTCTAACATAGTTCTCCAAATATAGTGTGCAATCAGTAAATTTATACTGACTGCATAAATTTTAAAAGTTAATGTATACTTTTTATCATGTATGCTTGAAAATGAGAATACATGCATAAGAGCCTGAAATTTCTCTAATAGGGAAGCATAATAGTTTCACTTCAACTAACTTAAAATAAGTAATATAATTAATTTCTGGTTGCTTTTTCCACAAAAGTAGTATGTCAGAATTTAAAATTTTTGATGTTTTAACTTCCTCTGGATTTTTTCCTCACTAATCTATGGATAACAGTCTTCAAAGACTTACATATGACCCCAGTGTACTCTCAACTTTCAAGCAGTAGGCTTGAAATCTAGACCAAGCAAGATTGCTAATTTGTCGCACAAAATTAATTCACTTGGAGAGACTCTCAGAAAAACAAATTACTTCTCCTCTGCACTATGTCAGTTAAAACCAGTTTCAGTTCCTCTGGATGTCTCAAGTTTGGAAAAATTACCTCTTGTGTTGCTTTACTAACCTCCATTAAGTTTTTTTCTCCAGAACATCCAGCTATTAATTACTAGTATACTGTGCTTTTCTCCATAATGTCATCAATTTCCCCACCAGGCTTTCATTTTTAGTCATTTTGTGGATCAGTGTGCAAACAGGGCTTCTTGGTCTCCAACAAATAGGGTACAGGAGGATTGGGACTGGGATTATGAGTTCGACCACAGACTTCCAATAAATGTTTATATTTATTTTTTTTAATTGAGGCAGTTTAGGATTAGGATTCTTTAATGATGTCTACAGCAGAAAATAAGAGTAGCAAGCTGTGATATTTGACCCACTTGGTAAAGCAGATTAACTTATGCTACAGAACAAAGAGGAAAACACCCCAAGAAGAATGCAAAGACAATTAAAAACCTTTGTAAAAGTTTTGAAGTGTTATTTTCTTCTCTAGTATTTACATTATTTTCTGCCTGACAAAAAATAGTCTAAATTTGATCCCAAATCTTCCTTTTTTTTTCAATTAATGAAAATCTACCTTCTCTTCTTCACCCCATCCCCTTCTGACTGAAAAAGAAAGAAAAAACCCTTGCAACAAATATGCAAATAGCCAAGCAAAATAATTTCGCCCACTGGCTATGTTAAAAAAAATATGTGTGTCAGTTTGCACCCTGCGTCCATCACTTCTCTATCAGGTGTGAATCGTATGTTTCACCCTGAGTCCTCTGGAATTATGGTTGGTCATTGTATTCTTCGAAGTTCTTATATCTTTCAGAGTTGTCTTTATTTTTTTTTTCATAGTGCAAATACATTTATTAAGGACATGTCTATCCAACTAAAAGCAGAAAACTACAAGAGTCTATAATGCAGTTTTAAGTTTTATTTCTCCCTCAACCCAGCTCTCATAGAAGATTTAGGCACATAATAAATACACATAACGAATACACATAATAAAATAGTACCTGTATACAGTATCTACATTGTTTCTACATCTGCTGAACAACATATGACATCCTTGTAAAAACCGAAATGTAAATGAAGAGAAGCCACCAATGGAAAAGCAGATTTACCCCCCTACTATTGGTTGCATTCTTAAACAGGAAACACATACCTATGAACCAATGGGAGGGACAGAGATGTCTTTAAAATGATGTTGTTGTTATATAAATTATTCTCCTGGTTCTGCTAATTTCACTCTGCATCAGTTTATACTTTTCCCTCAAGGTTTCTCTGAAATTGACCCCTTCATCATTTGTCATAATGCAATAGCTTTTCATCACCTTCATACACTATAACCTGTTCAGTCATTCTACAGTTGATGAGTACCCCCTTAGTTTCCAATTCTTGGCCACCACAAACAGATCTGCTAGAAATATTTTTATATACATGATTCCTTGTCCTGTTTCTTCTGTCTTTTGGGGGTATAGCCCTTGTAGTGGTATTGCTGGTTATGCACATTTTAATAACTTTTTGGCCATAGTCTAAATTGCTTTCCAGAATAGCTGAACCAATTCACAGATCCATCAACAGTGTAATAATTTTATGTAACCAAAATTGCTTGTTTTACCTTCTTTGATGCTTTCTATTTCTTGTTTGCTATGAACTCTTCCTCAATCCATAGATCTGAAAGGTAATTTCTTCTTTTTTCCATTAATTTGTTTATGATGTCACCTTTTATGTCTAAGTCATGTACCTATTTAGAGCTTATCTTGGTATATGTTGTGAGATATGTTAATATCTACCTAGTTTCTTTTGGGTCTTGTGATTACCTAGTATTTGTCCACAAGATGATAAATAATATTGTTTGTGTTGTATAATCCTCAACTCTTCAGAATTATAATACAAGGGGACAATGACTATGAGGGAAAAGGCTAAGACTGTAATTGCACATCACTGTTGTAGAAGGAATATTTCTCTCTCAGAAAAATAAAGGATAAAAATCAGAGTCTACATTCTGTCATTTTTAGAAAATACTACTGTACTGCCTGCTTAAGTAGTCCAAAGAATGTTGCCAAGGGTTAGAACTCTCAAATAAAGGTGAAAGATTAAGTCAGGCAAGTATGTGAATTTTCTTGAATTGATGTTGTCATAAGTAAAGTTTTCTAAAATTCTGAGCAGAATTAATTTTCTCCTTTGATTACATTTTTTCCTCCTTTACCATGGTGATCTACATAAGGACTCTAAAATAAGACTGTTCTTTATACTTATGTAAGTGGGGGGAGGGGGAAGAACGAAGATTTGCTGCCCATCCCCCTGCCCCAGCTCAGTTAATATAATCACAGATGAAGAGATTTTAATATGGTAACAAAATGTTAACACCTAGTGATCCCTTTTAAAAGTCTGAACACTTTTCTTTGGTGGAATTAAAGAGCATCTAGACATTTAAATGAACCCCAAAGTATATAGCACCTCATCTGAAATACTCCCCAATGCAGCTCACACAAATTTTTTTAGGGGTATCCCCAGAAAGATCATTAGACCTGAAATCAGGAAGACCTGAGTCCAAATCTGGCCTCATTAGCTGTGTGACCTGGACAAGTCATTTAACCTCTGTTTGCCTCAGTTTTTTCAACTATAAAAAGAGAATCATAATAGTAGTTACTTCACAGGGTTATCATTGTAAAGTGCTTAGCACAGTGCCTGGAACATAGCAAGAGCTACATGATGCTAGCTATTATTCACAAGGCATTAGTGTGGTAACACTAGAAGTAACAACCAATGCTCCCTTGTTTTCACTTTGTATTTTGGTCAGACAGTAATCAATTAATATTTATTAAGTGCCTACTATGTTCCAGGTACCATGCTAAGTCCTTTGGATAGCAAAAGAGACAAAAGACAGTCCTAGCCTTAAAGAGCTCACAGTCCAATGGGGGAGAGAACATGCAAACAAATATGTACAAATAAGCAATACATAAGATAAACAGAAATAATTAAGAGAGGGAAGGCATTAAGAGGGGTTGGGAAAGACTTCCTGTAGAAGATAGGATTTTAATTGTGGCTTGAAGGAAACCAGAGAAGGCAGTAGGCAGAGATGAGGGAGAGCATCCCAAGTATGGAGGACAACCAGAGAAAATACCCAGAGCTAAGAAATGGGGTGTTTTCTTGGTAGAACAGTAAGGAGGTCAATGTTACTGGATCAAAGTAAGGTGTCAGAACACTAGATAGGTGAGGGGAGGGGTAAGTTACAAAGGGCTTTGAATGCCAAACAGAGCATTTATATTTGATCCTGGAGGCAATAGAGAACCACTCCCTGGAGTTTGTTCAGTAGTGGGGTAACGTGATTGGACCTGCTCTTTAGGAAAATCATTTTGGTGGCTGAACTGGTTGATCTGCCTGCTTAAAGTCTCTCCTCACTCCAGGCAGACCCATCAGCAGACTATTACAATAGTCCAAGTACTTTGGTATAGATTATTCTTAAGAAGTACTAACATAATTTGTTGACCTCAATCAAGTTCATCCCTTTTTTTTCCAGTACATAACTATAAATGTATATTTAACTACATGTGAAGGACTGCTGTGTTTTAATGAAAAACAGTAATCTACATTAAACAATTTATTTTATTAGAAAAGGGATATTTCTAATAACAGAAGACATTTATGTACCATGTTAAGGTTTGCAAATTGCTTTACTTATAATATTTCCCTTGATAATAAATATGAATTCATTTGAAAATGAATCTAATTCCTCCTTTCCATACACTTTTAAGAGCTGAGCATACAGGGAAAAAAATTGTATGCATTTTTAGTTGCAAGATAATTCAAACTAAGAGACAATTCAAGTTAAGGAAGTTATATGTACAAACCCCAGGTCCTACAGAGAAGTGCCACTGAGGGAAAATACTAGAAAGAAAGGCAGTGTGGTATAATGGCTAGATAGCTAGTCTTAGAGTAGGAGGTCCTAAGTTCAAATCCTGCCCCTGACACTTATTTGTGTGCGAGCAAATCACTTAACTGCAACCATGCAGGTTGTTGTGAGGATCAAATGAAATAACATCTATCAAGTGCTTTGCAAATTTTGAAGTGATATATAAATGATAGCTATTATTAGCATCATATTGTCTAACCAGCTAATGGTCCAGTGGTCAGAGTGCTAGGACTGGAGTCAAGAAGACCTGAGTTCAAATTCTGCCTCAGACACATATTAGCTGTGTGACCCTGGACAAGTCACTTAACTTCTGTTGGCCTCAGTTTCCTCAACTGTAAAATAGGGATAAAAAGAGCACCTATTTCATCAGGGTTGTTGGAAGGATCAAATGGATAACATTTGTAAAGTACTTGGCCCAAAGTAAACACTGTACTAATGCTTATTCCCTTCCCTCCCCTAGAGAGGTGGTTTCTAAGCTCCCTCCTACCTCTTAACCTATGATCCTATGATTTAAAATTCAAGTAATCTGAATTAAAATACAGGAATCTGAAGAGCAACACGTACATGGGAATCTCTGAATTCTTGTTTGATACCATCATCAGGTAGCTTCTGATAATGTCTAGATTACAGTGGCACAGTAGGACAAAGTCTCCACCACTCTAGTCAAAATTGTGCCACTGAGTGGTGTAATCCTTGGCCCTCACACTCCCACCTTCTGTTCTATCCTCTCTTTTATTTTTTAAAATAGTATTTTTTTCCAATTACACATAAAGACAATTTTTAACATTAATTTTTTTAAAAAATTTGAGTTCCAAATTCTCCCCTTTCTTCTCTTTCTTCCCACCTCTCTGATATGGGAAGCAATCTGATATAGGTTATACATGTGCAATCATGTAAACAATATTTCCACATTAGTCATGTTGTGAAAGAAGAAACAGAACAAAAGGGGAAAGCCACAAAAAACAAAAAAAAGTGAAAATAGTATGTTCAATCTGCATTCAAACTCCATCAGTTCTTTCTTTGGAGGCAGCTAGTATTTTTTAACATGAATTCTTTGGAATTGTCTTGGATCATTGTATTGCTGAGAATAGCTAAGTCATTCATAGTCAATCATCAAACACTGTTGCTGTTACTGCGTATAATGTTCTCCTGAATCTGCTCATTTCACTCAGCATAAGTTCATATAAATCTTTCCAATAACTCTCTAATTGTTGTCCCTGCCTCAAGTATTTCTATTCCTGTCCATCCTCCACACAGCTGCCAAGGTAATTTTCTTCAAGTGAGGGTCTGACTATGTCACTCTCCTACTCCAAAAGCTCTAATGGCTCCCCACTTACTCTAAGATTGTGTGTTATTTCATCTTTACCTCGTCCTTTTAACATTTCTATTTTTGTATGTATATATATGTAATTTTTAAGTAAGTCAATATACAAATATTGGTGGGGTGCAAATTAAAATATCTTTATCTATAGGTAAGGCAAAAAAAGTTTGTATACCTCTAACCTAGAGCTAGAGTTTAAGAGATCTAAAAGGCTTGGGGTGTGGGATTTGGAGTCAAAGGGACCTGGGTTCAAATTCCACACCCTTAATAGTTGTGTGATCCATAGGCAAGTCGTTTTAGTCTCATGGTCCTGTAAAATAAAGAGGCTGAACTAGCTGTTTAATTCGTTGTAAGTTCTTTCACTTCTCTGGGCCTCAGTTTCCTCAGAGAGCTACAGCAGTTGATTTCTAAGATTCCTTTTAGTTCTAAATCTATGATCCAGATAAATTTTTGTAATCCCTCTTTGCCATGACTTTTCTAAAAAAACCAAAAAACAACAAAACAACGAATACGTCACCTGGAGGGTGAAGTTAAGCTTTCAGTCGTAAAAGCAAATGTTCGCCCCCACCTCTCTCCTAGTTTTAAGCAACATTTGCTTACTGGTTCGGCATCCCCCTTAAAGCAAGTTTGTATTTCTGTCGGTTCTTTTATTTTAGCCCCTTCTTGGAACAAATAATGGGCGTCTGGTCCTCTTTAATTGATGAGTGGGAACCTTGTTCACAACGAGGGCAGGGGCGGGAAAAGAAGATTTATGTGGATTGCCAAAGATGTGCTTGGACCTTCTGTGTTGTGCGTATGTGTGTTTGTGTGTGTTTGGGGGGATACTGGGAGGGAATGTAATACAATAAGAGTGCCGGACTTTACTACCCGGCTGTCGAACTGCAGTAGTTAGCTTCTGAGGCTGGAGGGAAAAGAGGGGAGGCCACCCACCCTGCAGTTCCCCCCAAATCCTCCGGGGGTTGCAGAGGGGCCTCAGCACCCCCGCCCTCCAGCTTTCTAACCGTCCTCAGATGACCCCAGGCCACTCAAGGCTGCGAGCCTGCTGGGGGTGGAGGAATCGTGGTTACTTCTGACCTCTGCCCTGGGTCGCAGAAGGAAGAAGGCAGGGGAGGCGGCCGTCCAGGATCTCGGACCATCCTCTGAAGGCTTCATGGACTTGTACCTCTTGCAGGTACAGGACAAACTCACGTCCCGAGCCCCTCAGCCCAGGACGGCTGCCCTGTGCAGTCTAGGGCCAGGCTTTGGGGAGCTTCGGGACAGGCTTCCTAGGGACAGGAACCGAGCGGGGAGACGGGGGGGAGAAAGAGAGCTCACTCGCTTTACTTAGCACTCGTGCCCGCCCCCTCGGCCCTGGCTTGGAGGCAGCAGCCCCGGGGTGCGGCCCCTTGCTGGAAGGAGCGGGGGCGTGGAGCGGGACTGTGGCTAAAGTGACACCCCACACCCACTTCGTCCCAGTCTCTTCCTCCCCCTCCCACGCGCTGCTGCGGTCCGGGTCTGCCTGCCTGTCTATCCTTCCTTCCATCAGTAGGTCTGCCTGTCTGTCTGCTTGCCTACCTGCCGACCCGTCTGTCTTTCTGCCTGCCTGCCTGCTTGTCTCTGTCTGTCAGCCCGTCGGTCAGCCCAGTGTCTGCCTGCCCATCTGTCTGTCGGTCCACCGCTCTGTCCGCCCGGCGCTTACTCTGCAGCAGCGCCTCGCGGTCTGTACAGGCGGAGCCGCCGCTGGGAGGGACACGTCAGGGAGGAAACTGTGAAGCCGGCAGCCGCGGCCAGGAAAGAGGAAGACAAAGTTCTCCCGCTTCCACGCTGCGGGCCGCGCGGCCAGGCGGGAGCGGACAGAGACGCGCAGCTGGAGCCCGGGTAGGTACTTGCAGGGGGCTTCCTTTCCTGCACCTCTCCCGCAGCACACGCCCTAGGTCCTGCTGCTGCAGACCTGGGCTGCTCAGAGCGCCGTGTAACCCTGCCCCACTCGGGCCTCGGAGCAGGAAAGAGCCGAGCGTGGGGAAAGCTGAACCGGGCCTCTGATGGCTACTTCCATTCCTCTAACTCCTGGGACAGCTATGTACTCTCCTTCTCCTCCTCTTTTCTGGGTTCCACGGTTACTCTACCTTCTCACCCCTCCCCCCCTTCTCTCCATTTGGCCAGTACCTGAGGCCGTAAAAAGCAACTTTCCAAGAGCCACTGGCAGGTTATTTCCTACCCGGGAACTTTTAGAGAAACCCACCTAAGTTGGTGGGTTTTGCGCCCAAGAAGGTTACTTCAGATTCAGCCCCGTTTAGGGATTCCTAAAAGCCTCGATGGCTAGAGATTATTAATGGGGGTTGGAATTTTGGAAATGCTTAAGTATTGAGAGTGGAGAGTTAGTTGGGAAAGGATATGGGGATAGATACCGAGGCAGGGAATCTGAGAAAGGATTCAGCTGGACACCTGCAGGAGAACCAGGAATAAGGGAAAGAGCCTTCGAAGTAAGGAGATTGGAATAGTTCTGTTTATATACAAAGAAATGTACAGTATTAACCAAGTTTGGGGGAGTTTAAACAGTGATAGCACAACTCTTCTTGAGTAACTTTGGATTGTATACTTGGTTTTATTTTTGGTTAGAGACGTGTGTGCTTTAGGAGAAAGTTCTGTTTCTGTCCATTTTGGCCATGGTGATCCGAAGGAAAATGAACTAGAACAGAATATTGTCATCTGGATGATTCTTCCTGCTTTTCCTGTTTCTTTGGTTAGCTGTTCTAGACTAGAAATATAATTTCATTCCTAAAGAGGAAACTGTAAAGCGCAACTGAAATTAAATTGCTGTAATTATCATCAACAGTTTGTGATTGGAGGGTGACATTCATATGTATGTATACATACACATAATACATAAAATGTATGTATATTTTATAAAAATGTATGCCTGTATATGCATGCGTGTGTGTGTGCGTGCAGATATATATATATGCATAGATATGTAAAGCAGATGTTAAATATATTCAACTGCTACATATTTAGTCCTTTCTATGTATTCAATCCTGGTTTAAATTCACTTTGACAAGTCTGAACAATGTTTTTAAGCTACGTTAATACAACAGTTCACAAAGCAGTTCCATTCTAATGTCATCCTTCATTATCAGAAACTTCATCACCAGAGGAAGAAATCAATCAACAGTCATTTATTAAGCATCTCCTATGTGCCAAGCACTATGCAGAGTACTGAGGATACCAATACCAGAGGGAGATGCTTCCTACAGTCAAAGAGTTTACATTCTAAGATAATCTTGCAGGTATAGGAACAAGTATTAGGGTGTGAATGCTTCAGGATGTGAATTTCCTCTCAGATTGTTGACCTAAGCAGGATATTTCCATTCTTTTTCCTTTCTTTCCCAATCAGTTAATCAACAAGCATTTATTAATCAGCTACTCTGTGCCAGATATTTTGCTAGGGATACAAATATAAAGAATTTTGGGGAAAAGATAATGGATTCAGTTTTGGACATGATGAGGTTGAGATGTCTCCTGGACATCCAGTTCAAAATGTTTAACAGGCAATTGGTGATGACGCTGAATTGAAACTTAGGTGAGAAATCTAGACTGGAATATATATCTGTGAATCATTTGCATAAAAATGATAATTAAACTTGAAAATAATTATTCTATCAATAAGTAAACTATATTGATATATTAATCTAATGATAATTAAACTATATACCTCAATTATCAAACTATTGATAAATTAAACTATATATCTCAATTATCAAACTATTAATAATTAAACTATTGATAATTATATATAACTGTATGTTGATAATTAAACTATCAATCAGCTAGTATTTATTAAGCATCTATTATGTGTCAGACATTGTGCTAGGTGTGCGGGATACAAGTACAAAGAATGAAATGATCCATACTCATAATGAGCTTTATTCTAATACCAAGAGAAAAGAAGGCCTAGGAGAGAACCCCTAAACTCCTGCTTCTCTAATAATAGTCTCCTCACCAGTGAATTAACCTAGGCAGTACTCCCTTGCCCCTTTCCCAAGTGATCAGGTGTGAGGAGCTACAGGAATGCAGCCTTGGTGGGGACCCTATACCACCTATCTGGCCTATACCTGAGCATTGTCTCCCTAAGCATTCCACCCATTGACCTAATGCTGAAAATAGTCACTCAATAAGTATTTATCAAGCACTTACTAAGTGCCAGGCAGATACCAGGCACTGTGCTAAATGCAGAGAAAACAAAGAAAGATAAAAGACAGTCTTATGACCTCAACCACTGCCTGGGCTAATTTTGCCACAAGGATGAGCATTAGTTAATTAAGGAGTTACTGTATAGAGTTGAGGGAAGCACTGAAATAAAAATATGTAAAATAGCACACATATTTATATCCATATAATCTGTAGGTAAGTCACTCCTACTGTTTCTGTGTTCATTTCAAGTTGTCCATATTAAAATTTTAATGCACATTTAGAAAGTCCTTTTCAAGATTAAAGGATCTTCTTCCAACATGCAGCTTAGGGCCTTAGCCTGATTTGTAGAGAAGTGAAATATTAAACTGTCTTATGTCATACTCTGCCATGGCTTACAAGCTGTAAGTTTTGAGAAGAGATAGTCTGCTGTAACTCTCATCATTGGTTAGGGAATGTTTTCCTGCTTGTGACTCTTCACATGGCTAGAGGCTATCCATTGTATATATAGGAAGAGCCATCCATCTTCTTTCCCTTCCTCCACGCCAACCATCCTTCTCCAAATTTGTTCGAAAAGCCAGCACAACAAAGGGAGACATTTCAATACAGGGCAAATCCCAATACCAAAAATATTATAACCAGAATCACTGTAGAAGATTTAAACAAGCTTAATTGGAAAACCAGTGTTTTCAAACAATATTTGTTGTAACAAAATTTGGACTTTGGAGCTTTTTGTGATAGGATTTGACCCAAAAAGTACTGGTAAGGACTTTTTAAGGGGTGTTCCTACTGCTCAAATCCACCCCTTTCTCCTAGTCCTAAGAATGTTTTGGTTTGACACATTCGTTTGGCATCTATATTCATAGCTTACCTGTCTCTCTACCCTCTTTGACTTTCTCATCAATTCAGCTTTAAAACCTGAAGATATGCTACGGGTGTTCTGTGAGAGTGACTTCACCCAAGCACTTATATTAACTGATCAAGTTCATACAAATATAATTGCCACAAGCACTTTTAATTTTAAAAAAAATCCAGTGATTACTATGTGCTTATAATGTGCCAGTCAGTCTCCCTAGTACAGGGGATAGTTTTACACAAAGAAAGAACAACAACCTGAATAGTTCCAGTGTGACCCTCTGTGTCCCCAAATGTATGATCTTTGGATAGGTAACCTGTGATTAGACAGGAAAATTAACTGGTAGATGGTTATTGTGGGGAAAGGGAGAGGACAGAGTATCAGGGTTGGGAGGCATTTCCCATGAAATGTATTATATGGTATAAAAGTGTTAATGAAGCCTGAATATGAATCATCTCCTTGTCAAAGTTCTACTTTGAGGGGGTGGAATAAAATGCTTTTGAAACTTGCTTTGTTTCAGGAAACATTTTACCTTTGTTCCATCCAATCTACATGTGTCTAAAAAAAAATTCATGAATATTGCTGTTGAAACTGCTGATTCATGAAATACAAGTTATATAACATATTGTTTCTGCCAGAAATTATCCCCCCTACACACACACACACACACACACACACACACACACACACTCACCTGACTTTTCCCAACCAGACCATTCCTTCTTGTTGAGGACTATATTCTTCTACTTTTGACTCTTTATTTTATTTATTTATTTTTAGTTTTCAACATTTACTTTTATAAGATTTTGAGATCTAAATTTCCCTCCTCCCTTCACTCCCCCTCCCCAAGACGGCACACAATCTGATATAGGATATACATGTATGATCATATTAAACATATTCCCAAATTAGTCATATTGTGAAAAAAGAATCAGAACAAAAGGGGAAAACCATGAGAAAGAAAACACACAAAAAAACCCCAAAAAGAGAAAACAGTATGCTTTGATAGGCATTCAGATGCCATAGTTCTTTCTGTGGATATAGATAGCATTTTCCATCATGATTCTTTTGGGATTGTCTTAGATCATTGCATTGCTCAGAAGAGCTAAGTTTTGACTCTTTTCTTATGATAAAGGTAAATACCAAGGATAGGCAATGATGCATCTTTCGCTATAAAAAATAAATAGCAAATACTTGTGTAACTTTATTAAGTTTCATTTTTGAGGATGAAAATCTGATTATCATATGTCAAAGCCTTTATCTGATGGGTTGAATGCAAAAATGCTTCCTTTCCTACCCACAGGGCTGAGCTCAAGTGAAAAAATAACTTCTAGAGGAAGATAAAAAACATCTAGGATGCTGTTATGGTATTAGATTGGGCAGATTTCCTCTATGCTGCGCAAGTAGGGGAGTATTGTAAACAGCTCTTTCTTTAATCCATATTGGAAAGTACATTGCTTGCAAACAATTAAAAAATGGGAAAAGGCTGTGTCTAGTAACATAGAGAATTGCAAATGGAGTTTGTCTCCCCCTTTTCTTGTTAATATGATGGCTTTAAAGAAAACACATGAATTTTTGAGGAATCCATATTGGAAAAATCGACATTGAAGCCTGGGTTGGTAGAAAGAACACTGGATTTTGGTGTTAGAAGACCTGGATTCTAGCCCTCTCTCTAATGCTTCCTCTTTGACAATGGGCAAATAACTTAACTTCTTTGAATCTCAGTTTCCTCATCTGTAAAATGTAAAGATGAAGCAGAGCAACTGTCCATCTGCAGCTACCCAGCAGCAAAGCAGCCTGCTTGACCCAGCCTGTAGCAGTTTCCCAGAGAAAGAGTAATCTGCCTGGTACAACCCAACAGCAGCCTCCAGCACCTGAGTGACTGCCCAATTCATCCTTGAAGCAACCAAACCAGTGATAGAGTAGCCTTCCCAATCTAGCTAAGAAGCAGCTAGGCCCAGTGGCAGCCAGAACAGCAGCTAAGAAATCTGCTTGACCCAGCCCAGCAGCTAACTGATCCTTCCATGAGACACCACGCTCTACAAGGAGCAAACCCAGCTGAGCTCTACTGGGGGACTGTCTGGAGAAAGAAAGGACATTAAGGCCCTACATTTTAGGAGTCCTGAATTGCCTTGGCCATGAGTGTTTCCCATGTATGTGGGGAACCATTGTGCTTGAAGTTTGTGCCCATTCTCTACACGTGGACTCCTAATTTGTGGGAAAGTGAGCCCTTCATTTTGGGGAAAATTCTTTATCAGTACTATTCTTGCTATTCCACTTGAATAAATGTCTTTACTGAAGAACTGTGTCTACTGAATGATTGTTAAGTGGAATTGTACCAATTGGGGCTCCCGAGCTAGTAGTATTAGGGGGATATTTATACACAGGGTTATCCTTATAACTCTGAAAATAGTACTAGCTGCTCCTCTAAGGACCCAGTGACAATGCAAGGTGGAGGAGTATACCCAGAAGGGCTTGTAAGTCTGTGCCAAAAATAAGTTTCTAATGATCAAATGAGTTAACATAAGTATTTTGCGAATGTTAAAGCACCATATAAATGCTAGCTATTATTATTATTCAGAAGATAGGAATGGTTAGACTTTAGAAGAGAAGATTTGGGGGTGACATAACTGTCATTATGTACTTAAAGGTTGTCAAGGAAGACAATTAAACTTATTTTGACTGGCCCCAGATAATAGAACCAGAAGAAATAGCTAGAAATTGCAGAGACAGATTTTGGTTCTATATAAAGAAAATCTTCATAGTAAATAAAACTGCCCCAAAGAGAAACAGGGTGCTTTGGAAGGTAAAGGGCTCCCCTTTCCTTGAGGTCAAGGAGAGGCTGATTGACCTTTTATTGGGGATGCTATAGAGGAGATTCCCTGTTTGAGATAATTTGAACTAAAAGGTTACTTAATCTCTTCCAGTATTGAGATTCTGTCTTATAAAGGGCCAATCCAGCCAATCTTCCCATTATGTGCTTTATAATTGATTGTCGAATGAATTAATGGGCCCAGTGACCTGAAAGACCACATAGTTGAGCCCATTCATTTTGCAGATGAGGAAACAGATGTATAGAGGTTAAAGTGGCTTGCTCCAAGTCACACAGCTAGTCAGTCAAACAGAGAGCCAAGAGCATCACCTAGTTTTCGTAAGGTCTCACCTTATGCTTAAATGACTTTGAATTTCTCCAACACTGACTAGCTCTGTTCTTCAGAGCAGTGGTCCTAAATATGTGTGAGTGTAGGACTTATAGGGGGTTCTGCAGTTATTGTGAGATATTTGAAAATCTATATCAACTAAATGAATAACAGACCTCACATATCTATGCATTACTATTTTTCAAGTGTATGTAGATGCTGTTGTGATGAACAAAATATAAATTCATTTAAATATTAGAGTATTCATAGGAGCTCTTTGTCGTCATGTATTTTTCTCAATCCATATATACTAGTAGTACAATTGCTATCATATGGATTTTGATATTAAAATCTTTATATATCACCAAAGACTAAGAGCATTGTGCTAATGAGATCAATTTCAGGCATTCCATTTCCTTGATCAGTTGGTTTTTACCCTAACTTCCTAGCAAACTGTTTAGTAAATACATGTCAGTAGTCATGAAGAGAATTGGATGATACAGAGTGGATGGACCCTTAAAAATCTATGACTGTCACTAAAAAAAAAATACCATCTCCTTAAAGTGTATGCTCTACTAATAGTAGGTCAAAGATTCTTTGTACAATAATAATAATAATGATAGTAATAATAATAATGAGTTGTATGTGGCATTTGCAAAATTCTTTATATATATATGATATATTATATATATATCATATATATGTGTGTCTATATGTGTATATATGTGTATATATGTATATATATCATATATATGTGTATATATATGTGTATATATGTGTGTGTGTATATATATATACACATATATATATACACATATATATGTATATATATACACACACACATATATATATATATAGATATATCTATATATATATCTATATATATATATATATGTAAGCTTACTTGAGCCTTGCAACAACCTTGTGAGGTAAGTAACTGGAGAACTCCTGGCATAATTTGGCTTCCTTTGCTTCTGGGACATCCCCTAGGGAAAAAACCTTTTAGAGACTTCGGAAGAAACAACTTCCATACCCTCATTTTATAGATAAGAAAGCTGAGACTTGGAGAGGTTAAGTGACTTTTCAATGGTCACCCAGCTAGTAAGGATCAGAAGAAGATTTTGAATCCTCTGTCTCCTTGCTTTCTCCTTTTCTTACACTCCTTATTTTCATTCACATCATTATGCCATGATGCCTGTTTTACAAATATGTATATTTTATGAAGTTCATTCAAATTGAAATAATTTTGAATAAATGAAAATGCACTTATTAGATTGGTAATAAAGCATTTATTAATTACTTACTGTGTGTCAGGCACTGTGCTTAGTGCTGAGAATACAAAATAAAAGCAAGCCAGACAGCACTAGCCCTCCAGAGGCTTACATTCTAGTGCAGAATAACAGCTCATAACGAGGAATGGAAAAGGGGCAGGGTTACACATGCAGTGCATCATAGTTCAGAGTAGACAGAAAAGTGACATGGAGAAATGCTCCCCACTCCACAAGGTAAAGCAAAAGCTGATTAATTAGAACTGAAGGACTCAGTGGTGGAGATGATGGTGCTAGTAGACGCTTAGGGGGCTGGAATGTATCAGGAAGAGTGCTTACTAAGTGCTAGGTATTGTGCTAAGCACTAGGGATACAAATAGAAAAAAAAATAATGAAACAGTCCCTGCCTTTGAGGAGTTTACATTCTAAAAGGAGGAAACAACACATAAAAGGGAATGGCTCTGGGAAGGTGTTTTGGTGTGGGAAATCACAGGGAAGATCAGCTGACATGCCCTTTCCACAAAGGGGAAGGACCAGATAGGAGGATGGCTAGGGTAGTGACTAGATAGGGTAAATGGTTTGAGATTGGTTTAAAGTAGCTACTATCAAATGAGAGGTACAAGTACCTCTGAAATACCTTCTGGTCCTAATAATCTAGTATAAGCAGTTCCCTAATGAGAAGCACCCAATTTACAAATATTCTATACCTAAAAATAGCCATCACATACCTTTCTTCAAATTTTGGGGTCACTTGCCTTGACTTCCATTAATTTACCAGACAGTAACCAAACTGACACAAGAGCTTCCTAACTCAGAGTTTTCATTTTCATTTTTTCTTTTTGGACCAGCTCTGTGATTTCATTGATGTAAGAAAATTGTTCTATCCTTGGAGACCTGTACCCTTTCATCTTAGAGAGTAGCCTGAAGCGTTAAGAGGTTAAGTTTCTTGCCTAGGATCAGAGGATCACATTTGTCAGAGACAGGACCTAAATCTAGGTCTTCCTGTCTCTGAAGTAAGCCTCTCTTAACACAGTGTTTTCTAAGAATCATAGATCTAGGTCTGAGGGAAGCCTCAGAAGCCATCTATTCCAACCCCAACTCATTTTGTATATGAGGAAACTGAGGCCCTATGAGACTTGCCCCAAGGTCTCACAGGTAATAAATGGTAGAAGTGGCATTTGAACTCAGGTTCTCTGACTCCACAGCCAATACTTTACCCCCCACTTTTCCACACTGAAAATTTTCTTTTCTCTGAGAAAGACTGTGTGTATACTATGTCATTGCATCACCCCAAACTCCTCAACCCACACTTTTTCCCTCTTTCACAACTCCTGGCTTAGTCAATTCTGTCTCAGGCAATTAACTTCTCTGACGTACCCAGAAGTCTTTAACCCCCTTCTTCTTGCCCAGTTAACTGAGGGATATCTCTCTCCCTTTTCCCTTACATTTTGTATTTTTAACTTTCATTAATATTTCCACTTGTGTGACTGCGTGTGTGTGTGTTGTGTGTGTGTGTGTGTGTGTGTGTGTGTGTGTGTGTGTACACAAATCCTATTCACAGTTGATAAGCATAGTAAATCTAATCATAGACTGGTATTGATGAAAAGTAAAGGCTTAAGTTTTCAATCAATCAGAAAGCACTTATTAAGTACCTACTATGTGCTATGTACTGTGCTAGATATAAAAGGATTTTTAAAAAGTGAAATCAACCTGGGAGATACATTTGCACACATAAAGGAATATGCAAAAGAGGCACCAAGTAGTTTGGGTAGGAAAGCACTAGCAGCTGGGGGAGATGGGAATCAAGAAAGGTTTCAAATAATACAAGGCGGTGCTTGAGCTGAGCCTGGAAATAAACAAGAAACTCTAGAAAGTGGAAGGAAGGAAGCAGCGAATTCCAGGCCAGTGCAAAGACGGGGATAGAGGTAATGTGTAAAGAATATATAGTAAGAAGGCCAGTTTGTCTAAACAATAATGTCCATGAAGCAGAGTAATGGATAAATAATAAGACTGGAAAGGTGGACAGGGGCCAGGTTGTAAAAGTCTTTAAATGCCAAATAAAGAGGAGCAGCTAGGTGGCACAGTGGTTAGAGCATTGGAATCAGGAGGATCTAAGTTCAAATCTGGCCTCAGATACTTACCAGTTGTGTGACCCTGGGCAAGTCACTTAACCCCCTTTGCCTCTTCAAAAAAATAAAAGAGTTTATATTTGATCTTAGATGTAATAGTGAGCTTGTGGTTTATTGAGGAAGGTAGTGATGTAGTCACACTTGTGCTTTAGGAAAATAACTTTGACAATTTTATGGAGGAAGGATTGGGATTGGGAGAGACTTGAGGCAGGCAGACCAATTAGGAGGATGCTGCAATAGTCTAGGCAAGAGGTGCTGAGATCCTTAGTAGGGTGGTGGCCTTGTGAATGGACAGAAAGGAACGAATGAAAGAGATATTGTGGAGGTAGAATCAAGAGTCTTGGATATATGGGGTTGCAAACCTGAATGACTAAAGGGGAATGGCAGCACCATCAACAGAAAGTGGGTTTAGGGAGAAAGATAATGAGTTCTGGGGTTTGGTTTTTTGCCCATTCCCACTAGCTTTTATCCTCTATCTCTCCTCTGGCATTGCCACCATGATGGTGGAGGCCCTCATCACATCATGCCTGAATTACTGCAATGTACTGGTGGGTTTGCCTACCTCAAGTCTCTCCCCACTCCAATTCATCCTCCACTTAGCTGTCAAATTGAACTTCCTAAAATGCAGGTCTGACCCTGTCTTTCCTCTATTCAATAAACTTCAGTAGTTCCCTATCACCTCCAGAATCAAATAAGAAATCTTCTGGCATCCAAAGCCCTTCGTAACCTACCTTCCCAATCTCTTATGTCTTATTCTCTTCAAGTACTCTATGATACAGTGGTGCCGGCCTCCTTGCTGTTCCTCAAACATGACAATCCATCTTCTGACTGAACATTTTCACTGGCAGTCTCTAGAGCTTTGAATTCTCTTCCTCCTCTTCTCTGTCTCCTAGTTTCTCTGGTTTCCTTTAAGTCTTAGCTAAAGTCCCACTTTCTGCAAGAAGCCTTTCCCTGTCCTCCTTAATTTTAATGCCTTCTGTCTAAAATTGTCCCCAGTTTATCCTGTAAGTATCTTGTTTGTATGTAATTGTTTACATTTTGTCTCTCCCATTAAACTGGGAGTTCTTGGAGAACAGGGACTTTTTTTTGCCTTTCTTGGTATCCCCAATGCCTTAGTGCAGTGTGCTTAAAGCATAATAGGTACTTCTTGTTGCTACTCATCCTTCGTTTTTTTTTTTTTTTGGAAAGGGCCAATGACATCATTGGGTGATGTCTTGACTTGCTCATGAATTGGATTTTAGTAAGGCACAGTTGCACAAAGTGGTCAGCCTCGCTCTTTCAGAGTCATAGAAGTCCAGTGGCAAAACAAGTCAGGCCCTGGATGCAGTGGATGACCTTGGCATCTTTGATGCCCGACCATGCTCCAAGCACCTGAGTGCCTGCTTCAGCCACTTTCATGGCCATTGGAACAAATTATTCTCATCTGCGCATTCTGCCAGGGAAAGTCTTCACATGCTTAAGGTAGATATACCTGTAACTCACCAATGAGTTTGAGGTCTGTAGGTTACCCTCAGTCTGGTTTAGCCCATCTGCCAAGATGGTTTTACTGAGGTGTGGTCACTGGGCATGCTACATCTTCTCAGAGCCACAGGTGAAAGTTGGGTGACAGGTGGACACCAAAGGTGGATGAGCAACCCTGGAAAGGGCTCAGCAAGCCCTCATATCAGAGGTGCTAGTCCTCCCTGAACTAATTTGACTGACTTCTGTTTTTAGATATAATGAGTTTGAGATTTCTATGGTATTTTCGGTATCAGATGACCAGCAGGCAGTTTGAGATGCAGGATTGGAGTTCAGGAGATGTGTTGATATATAGATTTGGTATTCACTAGCCTAGAGATGATCATTACAATTATGGGAGGTCATGAAATAGCTGAGAGAGAGAAGAGAAAGCAGCCAGGACAGAGCCTTGGGGCACTCTACTTATTAAAGGACATGACATGGATAATGATCCAGCAAATAAGACTAAGATGGACTAGTATGTCAAAAGAAAACGGTGTCACCAAAACCCAGAGAGGAAAGATTGGCCAGGAGACTCAGGTGATCAACAGCCTTAAATGCTGCAGAGAGGTCAAAAAGGATCAGGAATTAGAAAAGGCTCTTAGATTTGACACATAAAAAATCATTAGTGACCTTTGAGAGAGGAATTTCAGTTAAATGATGAGGTTGAAAGCCAGATTGCAAAGGATTGAGAAGTGAGTGAGAGGAAAGCAAGGGGAGGCAATAAATGTCCACAGTTTTTTTTTTTTTTTGGCATTTAGCTAAGAAATTGGGGAAGAATTAACAAGATGATACCTTGAAGGTATGGTAAAGTCAACTTAGATTTTTTCTAAAGGATAGGGGAGACTTGGGCATATTTTTAAGCATCAAAGAACAAGTATATAGGGCTGCTAGGTGGTACTGTGGATAGAGTGCCAGGCCTGGATTCAGGAAGATCTGAGTGCCAGTCCAGCCTCAGACATTTACTAGCTATGTGACTCTGGACAAGTCACTTAACCTGGTTTGCCTCAGTTTCCTCATTTGGAAAATGAGCTGGAGAGGGAAATGGCAAACCACTCCAGTGTCTTTGACAACAAAACCTCAAATGGGGTCCTGGAGAGTCCAACACAACTGAAAAATAGCTTAACAACAAAAAAAACTACATTGGGAGAGATTAAAGATTAGCGAGAGAGGAGATGATGGTGGAAGCAATCTGCTGGAGAAGATTAGAGGGAATGGGATAATTCTGTTACTGTTGAAATTACTAACAAAAACCTGAAAACAATACATATCATCGAAGGGCTTATATTCTAGTGGACATAATATGTCTGGTACTGGCCTCCTCTAAAGCTCTTGAAAACATTTGAAAATATTCTTCAGAATCTCCAGTGTTTTGTTCTTTTTTTTAATTCAGGAAGTATCTTTAAAAACAATAAATTTTATTGATGTTTTGTTTCTTACATTGTCATAGTTATCCCTAGTATCCTTTTCCCTGATCTTCCCCAAAAAAATCCCATATGGCAAATAGTGCCTTTTTAAAGTGAAAAAAAAATCAGTAGAACTGATCAATACATTGAAAAAGTCCAAAAACATGTGCAATGTGCAGCACTTGTGGACCTCCCATCTCCACAGAGGGGTGGGTTGGAGCTGTCTTCTCGTATTTGTTCATTCAAGTCATGGTTTATCTTTATAATTTTGTTACATTCACTTTTAATTTTTGGTATGTGGTGTGGTTGTTCTTCCCATTTTTGCTGTAGTTATTGTGTATGTTGTTTTCTTGGTTCTGCTTTCTTTAATCTGGATCAATTCATGTAAATCTTTCCATGCTTTTCTGTATTAATCATATACTTCTTTTCTTACAGCACAGTAATATTTCATTACATTTATGTACTGCAATATGTTTGGCCATTTCCCAGTAGACTGGCTTTGGCTTTGTTTCTAATTCATTGCTATCAAAAACAGTGCTGCTATAAATATTATATATATGAAATTTCCTCTTATCAATAGTTTCCTTGAGAAATAAGCCCAGTAATAATGTCTGTGGCTCAAAGGGTATGAACATCTTAGTCACTTTATTTGCATAATTCCAAATTGTTTTCCAAAATGGTTGTACCATTTCATGGTTTCATCAAAAATATATTAGTGTGCTTATAATTCCACAATCCTTCCAACACTGAGTATTGACATTTTTTGTCATATTTGCCAATTTGCAGAGTGTGAGGTGAAACCTCAAAGTTGTTTTGCAATTCTCTTATTATTAGTATTTGGTTCATACTTTCATGTGGTTGTGAATACTTTATAATTCCTCATTTGAAAGTTACTCATATCTTATGACCATTTATCTATTGGGGAATGGCTATTAGTCATATATGTATTTATTAATTATTTACATATTTTGTATACCAAGCCCTTATCAGAGAAATTTGATGCGAAGATTTAAGGTGTTAGTCTAAGCCTAATTTCTGCCAGACTGCTTTTCAAGCAGCTTTATCAAATAGGGAGTTTTTTCCTAAATAATTTTCTGTCTTCTACTTTACCTAACACGAGATTGAGTTCTATTATTTTGGATTCTCCCTTGTCCAGTCTGTTCCATTGAGCTAGCTCCTATTTTTTAACTAATTGAAGATAGTTTTGATGACTGCTGCTTCATGAAATTGTTTAAGATCTAGAAGTTCTATACCCCCTTCATCTCTACTTCTTTTCATCATTTCCCTTGATATTTTAGTGTTTTTCCCCCAGGTGAATTTTGTTACTATTTTATCAATTGCTATACTGTATCCCCTTGGTAATTTCATTGGCATAGCATTAAAAACATAAATTAACTTTGGAAGTATTGTTTTTATTATTTTAGCACAACCTAGGCATGAACAGTGAATATTCCTTCAGATATTTAAGTTGTTCTTTTGTGTGCTTTGGTAAGTCAATCCCCAGACATTATATATATATGGGTTTCGATATTATTATGTAGAAATGATGTTGATTTTTGAAAGTTTATTTGTAGCCTGCAACTTTGCTGAAGCTATTGTCTCAATTAGTATCTTTGCTGATTCCCTAGGAATTTCTGAATATAATATCACATCATCAGTAAAGAGGGATATTTTTATCTCTTCTTTACCTATCTTTATGCCTTTAGTTACTTTCTCATCTTATTGCTGTTGCTAGCATTTCCAGAACTATTTGAAATAATAGTAGAGAGAATGGGCATCCTTGCTTCACTCTTGAACTGGATATCCAGTAGACATCTTAAACTCAACACGTCCAAAATCAAACTTATTATCTTTCCCCTTAAACCCAGTTCCCTCCTTCTTTATTACTATAGAGGGCAACACTATCCTCCTAGTACCTTAGGTTTTCAACCTAGGAGGCATGCTGGACTCCTCAGTATGTCTCACCCCCATGTCCAATCTGATGACAAGGCCTGTCTATTTCACCTTTGCAACATCTTTCCAATACACCCCCTTTTCTCCACTGATACCTCTACCACTCCACCACAGGCCCTCATCTCCTCACACCTGGATTATTGAAATAGATTGCTGATGGGTCTACCTCCTTCCAGTCTGTCCTCCATTCAGCCATTGAAGTGATCTTCCTAAAATTCAGGTCTGATTCATCTGAACGTCTCCCAGTCAATAAACTCCAGTGCCTTCATGTTGCCTCCAAGGATCAAATACAAATTGCTGTGTTTGACATTCAAAGCCCTTATAACCTAGCCCCCTCCTACCTTTTTATTCTTCTTATTCCCAGACAAGTACTCTTCAATCCTATGATATTGGCCTCCTGGATTGTCCACAAACAAAAAGTCATCCCCAACCCCTCTTAACCCCTCTTAATTCTAGTACCTTCCCTCTGTAAATTATTTCCTATATATCTTATATGTAGCTTACTTTTGTATATTTTTTTTGGCTTGTTATCTCCCCATTAGATTATAAATTCCTTGAGGGCAGGGACTGTTTCTTTTTCTTATTTGTATCTCTGATGCTTACCACCACAGTGCCTAACACTTAGTAGCCCCAGCACTGAGCACGTGCCTGGCACATAGTAGGTACTTAACAAATTCTTATTAATTGACTAACACTCTGATGTAGTGGGAAAGGCACTAGACTTGGAGGCTGGACAGATGGGTTTAGCTTGCATATCCAGTTCTTACTGAAGCTGAAAACTGCATTTAAACTTTTGAACATGCTGTATGTAAACACTTTGTAATTCTGCAGGTGTGGTGTTAGTAATGATGATGATGATGATAAAACTGAGGCTTAAATAACTTGCCCAAGGCCCTCATAGCTAGTAAGTGACATTGTCACAATTCAAACCTAGGTCACTTGATGCCTAATTAAAGCTTTCTTTTCACTGCTTGCAAAACCCTGCTAATGCTAAGTTATTTTTGTCTGTAGTTGTTTTTTTCCCCCTTCGACTCCTAATGTCTTAAATCCATAAGTTTATAATTTACTCTTCTGTTAGCTTTATTATGTTTAAAGAGTAATTTTCTTAGTCTTTATACAAATAATTGACTTCAGCAGACATTTTGATTACATAAAGGCAATTTAAGAAATGAGGATTTCTGAAAATTTATTTTTAGGTCTGTCGGCCCTGTTTCAGCATGTTTCAGACACATTTTCTCTTCTTGGCCTCCTACTGTAGTTTATTATTTAACTTGTGAAGTGTGTTATCTTGTGTGGGGCCTAGGGGAAAAGTTGACCAATATCAAAGCTACTTTGTTAAAGATATTAAGCCATTTTAAAACTGCAAAAGTACTAACATTCTGTCTGCCTGTGGGTGAGTAGTATTAGTTGCGTTTGGAAAGAGGCTGGCTAAGATTTTATATCCTTATTTTGTACAAGAAAGTTTAATGAAGCAAGTATGCTAATCTAAAAAATAGATTATTATGACTTCAAAATGAAAGAGTATTTTGGGTTGTTAGTTTATGTCCTTTGTTGGTATCTTTTGCTTAATAGAAATTGATTTAACAGAATTTGAAACTGATGAATTGGACAGCTAAGTGGCACAATGAAGAGAGCACAGGCCTGAAGTCAGGAAGACTGAGTTCAAATCTAGACTCACAAACTGACTAGCTGTGTGACTCTGGCCAAGTCACTTAACCTGTTTGCCTCAGTTTCCTCATCTGCAAAATAGAGATAATAATAGCACCTACCTTCCACAATTGTTATGAGGATTGAATTGCATGTAGGCATTATATAAATGTTAGATATTCTGTTAACTATAATGAAGTGTCAGTTCACTGTATGAAGCAGTAAACCAGGAACATATGGAATTTGAGAGTCCTGTCCTACTATCTTTTTCCTTTAACTTTCCCTCATATGGAATGCCCAGTTTCTTCTACAATAACAAATGTACAACAAAGACTGGCACTCTAGTCTTTTTTAAATTTTTATCTTTTAATTAATTAATTAATTAATTGACTTTTAGTTTTCAACATTCCTTTTATAAGATTTTGAGTTCTGAATTTCTCCCCTTCCTCCACTCCCTCTCCCCAAAATGGCATGCAATCTAATATCTAATATATAATAATAATATAATCTAATGTATGATGATATTATTCATGTTGTAAAGAAGAATCAGAACCAAAGAGTAAAACTGTGAGAAAGAAAACACAAAAACAACAAAAAAAGAGAAAATAGTATGCTTCGATCTGCATTCACACTCTGTAGTTCTTTCCCTGGATGTGGATAGCATTTTCCATCATGAGTCTTTTGGAGTTGTCTTAGATCATTGCATTGCTCAGAAGAGTTAAGTCTACCAAAGTTGGCATGGCACAATGTTGTTACTGTAGCACTCTAATCTTAACAGATACTGTTTTGATGTTCTAGTTGTTGTTGAGTGGTTTCAGTTGTATCTGATTCTTTGTGATCACATTTAGGGTTTTCTTGTTTTTTGTTTTGTTTTTTGTTTGGGCAATGAGGGTTAAGTGACTTGCCCAGGGTCACACAGCTAGTAAGTGTTATGTGTCAGGCTGGATTTGAACTCAGGTCCTCTTGAATCCAGGGCAGGTGCTGTATCCACTGCACTACTTAGCTGCCCCTAGGGTTTTCTTAACAAAGATACTAGAGTGGTTTGCCATTTCCTTCTCCAGCTCATTTTCCAGATGAGGAAACTGAGGCAAACAGGGTTAAATGACTTTCCCGGGGTCACACAGCTAGTAAGTGTCCAAGGCCAGATTTGAATTCAAGAAGATGAGTCTTCCTTGACTCCAGGTCTGGTGCTCTATCCGCTGCACCACCTCAAGGAAAACATCATCTAAATAGACTAAATTAGGTACAGAGCTGATAGAACGAGCAAACTTTATAACATTTAGGTATTTATTGTCAAATGTTAGCTGGTGGCTCATTAATATACATCCTAACAGGTGGTGGGATGAACCTCTCTCTACTAATGAGAAAAAAACAGGAAGATACCTTGGACCTTAAGTTTATTTGATGCTGTAATCTCTCATGTAGGAGTTATATGTAGCAATTTGAACCCATAAGATCTGGGTTCAAATTCTGCCTCTAACACTTGCTACATGTGTAACCTTAGGTTCATTATTTCTCCTTTAGGGCGCTACTTTCCTCATCTCTAAAAATGGAATTGCATTATTCCATAAGGTTACTGTGAGTACTGACCAGCAGAGGTCACTGTGGAGAGCAGTTCGGATGAGTATTTTTCACCCTCCCTCTGGGGAAGTGTTCCTAAATGACCACACCTATCTTCACCCCTTGGGTGGCCTGTGACCTTCTCCCTGTCAGGACAGGTGAGGGCTAGTGGAGGCAGACGGATGGAACTGAGAAAGAAAATCCATAACTCTCCTTTCCTCCCCTACTGCAAAGTAACCTGTGTTCTTAGAGATCAGATTTGTTAGCTCTAGAGGGTTTGGGTCTAGGGCAAAGGTCCTAGTTCCACATGCCTTTCCTTCTCTGCAAAGCTAAAAAAGTTTAAAAATAAGATTGTAAATAAAATTCACAAAATGCTCCAAGCCCTCAGTCAGTCTTTTGATTACTGTGACATCTTTCACTGAGAAAGCGGTCTTTCAGCCAACCGAATTTGGTTGGTTTAATCAGTTTTCCTTAGGGTTCACCACCTCTATTCTTATCACACTCCCTATAGCTAAAACATAAACTTGGGATGCAATTTAAATTATCTTTATTTAGTAAACCATTATTTTGAAAAAAAAATAAAGAACCAGTAAGCAAAATTCAAAATAGCAAAGAAACTTAGCAATGAGCCATGCCACCCTTGCCTGCAGCCAGTAAAACAGAGTAGAGTAGATTCATCATTGTTCCAGCTCTTCCTCTAGGGAGCCTAATTCAGTCACTCCCTGATAGAAAGGAAAAGGCTTTAACAGCTACTAGTCTGAGAGTCAATCTCCTGAGAAGTATTCTCCATCTGCTACTGCTGCTGTTCTCTTTCCAACTTTGTCTCTACAACATTCTTCCCTCCTGTCCCTTTCCAGGGAGACTTAAAATTGCCACTCCCATGGAAACCATTTACTCTTTTCCTGATCTGGGAAGAAATACAACCCTAAGTGTCTTTGTCAGCTTGGGCCCTGTATCCAGACCATGCAGTGCCAAAAGGATTGTTATATGAGTAAAAGGCTTTGTAAACCACTTAAGTGCAACATGAACTAATGACAAGAGTAGGTACAAATATGATTGGACAGAAATTTCTGGAAAGGACCCGGTAAGCTCAAATGATCAGGAAATTCAAAGTATGTAAAGAAGTATCTTGAATATAAAGTTGAGTGTGTTAAAATAATGAGTGGTTAAAAAAAATAACCAAATTGCTAAAGTGTTGATTGCTATCTGTACTGTGGCAGCATCATGTGAGTTATGTAATTTCACCAGAGAATTAGCTAATGTCTTATTGTCATTTGAGTATTTTTATCTTGAAACATTTTCAGTGTGGAACAGTACTGTTATGTGACTTTCTAATGCCTTCTGCATTCAAATCTTTTCTATCATTATCAACTGGAGCTGTAGGAGCCATACTTGGGAGGAACTCCATTAATTGGGCAGCTAAGTGGTATTGTAGATAGAGTGCCAGGCCTGGAGTCAGGAAGACCTGAGTTCAAATGTGGCCTGAGACACCTACTAGCTGTGTGACCCTGGGCAAGTCACTTAACCCTGTTTGCCTCAGTTTCCTCATCTGAAAAATGAGCTGGAGAATGAAATAGCAAACCACTCTAGTATCTTTGCCAGGAAAACCCCAAATGGGGTCACAAAGAGTGGGGCACAACTGAAACAAATGAACAACTATAGGCCATTGACTGGGCTCTTCACTCCCGTAATTCCACATCTTCACCAGGCTATTTTTTTTTTTTGCCTTGCTCCCTCACATCATTTCAGGTCACTCTTCTCTTTCCATCTCTTGCTGAGAGAACCATATTCAAATACACGCTATCATACCAATAAAAAGGGCATGTCAGTGTGACTACCCTAATGTTCTACTGCCCATCTTTGTGACTCCCCAGATTAAAAGTCTTTTTTCCCTGGCTACCACTCCTGTATATATTTGTTCTTCTCCCATTAGAATATAAGTTCCTTAAGGGCAGGTCTTGCTGTTTTGTCTTCAGCACTCAGCACTGTGCCTGGTACTGGTAAGTGCTTAACAAATGCTGATTGCTAAATCATAATTGATTCGTGATCAAAGATTTTGATAAAGGCATAGAGAGCCTGCTTGTCAGATTTCTGACGGATATAAAGTAAGATCTAAGTTGTCACCAGTTTGAAGTAGTGAGTTTTTCATTATCAGAAGTGCTCAAGCAGATGTTGAATGGTCCTTTTTGTGAGGGATGTTGTAGAGAGGATTCGAACATTGGACCAGGGGTGGGACTAGTTGATCTCAAAGTCTGTTTCACCTCTGTGACTTAATTTTTAGTTTTCACATAAGCTATGGTTTTCCCATGTTTAATGCAAATACCGAAGAGTACTGGATTGAGGTCAGATTCAGTCCAGGCTTTCCCTCTTTACTTGTGTTACCATGCAGCATGCATTTGAAATGGGCAACCTATAGAATGTGTCCATCAGAATGTATATTTGGGACAGATGGGACAAGTGGAATACAAACAGTAGGGTCCAGAATGAGCAAGAAAAGCAGAGTGGGTGGAATCACCTTTGGGATAGGGCAAAGTTCCCCACTTTACAAGTTTCCCATAAAAGAAAAGCCCATCCATTTAATGCCAGCATTCTAATTGCTGTTGCCACAAATCAGGAAAACATGAAATATAATTGTCTCTGAAGAATTAAAAATGAATATCACCCAAAAGGCAATGTCAAGGCAGATGGTGGTGTGAGCAGGCTGCAACATATAATTAATGAGGAACTTCAACGAACAGGAGTAAAAGATGTCATCAAAATATTTCATAATCGAAGAAACAGAAGATGGGCTAGTCATGTAGAAAGGATGAAGGAGAATAGTGTAGGATACCCATAGTCTTCCAATGATATCTTTGAAAGGCCAAGAGAAAGGAGAGGGAACAAGCATTTATTAAGCAGTTACTAATGTGCCAACCACTGTGTTAAACACTTTACAAAAAGTATCTCATTTGATCCTCACAACAACCCTAGGATATAGGCACTATTACTATGCTTATTTTCCAGTAAAGGAAACTCAGGTAAACTGAAATTAAGTGACATAGCTAGGTCGAATAGCTAGTAAGTGTCTGAGACTGTATTTGAATTTCCTGACTCCAGGCCCAAAACTGTGCCACTTAGCTGCCTAAAAATCAAGGAAAGTGATGCAGAGTTAAGCGAGCAGAACTAGAAGAACTATTTATTCAATAACAACATCGGAAATACAAACAACTTTGAAAGATTTAAGAACTCTAATCAATCACAATTCTAGAAGATCAGCGATGAACCATGCTCCCCATCTCCTGACAGAAGGGTGATTGATTTAAAATATAAAATGAAGATCATAATAGCAGCTCCTTCCTGGGGTTGTTTTGAGGATCAAATGAGATAGTATTTGTAAAGCACTTAGCACAGTTCTTGGTACATAGTAGGGGCTTAATAAATGGGCAAATAAACTTTTTTGGAGGTAGCCAGTATGGGAATTTGTTTTGCTTGTCTATCCATATTTGTTCCAAAGATTTAGCTGTTTATTTATTTTTCCCCCAATTGGGTAGAAAGAGGTAGCAAAGAAAGAAAAAATGTTTGTGAATTGAAAAAAAAAGTAACAAAAAAAAGAAAGGAAAGTCTCTAGGATGTTGGGTGATTCTCTGTGGTGCTCTTATGAGAGGACATGGACAAAAATTACACCTGATAGACAGAAATCAGTAGATTGTGACCTGAATCATAGCCATGAACTCCCAAAGGGATGAAATCAAAGATCCATTTGAGTATTTCTGAGTTACCTTGAGTAAGTCACTTATCTTCTTGGGTTTCAGTTTCCTCGTATGAAAAATAAAAAGGTTGTGGCAGATATCATGAACTCTAAAATTCTCTAATATTATGAAACAAATAGGAAAAAAGTCTTTTAAATAAAGATTATCCTTTCAACAGGGATGTGGATTTTTTAAAAATTTCATCATTTCAAGTAGGCTTCATGAATAGGATTCTTTATAGAATTATCTAAAGCCGAGCATTGATTTATTTGGAAACAAAGGGTTTCTTTTGAGTGTAGTTTAGCCTGGCAATGCCATGAATCCAAGAATTATTCTACATTAATTAGAGAACAGTAATGCAGTTGTGCCTACATTTAGAGCCCCAAATAAGCTTTTCACCCGAGATTCAATCTAGGGTAAGAAGTACTTCTAATTTAACGCACAAAAGCTCCAAAGCTTTCTGAGGCTTTTCCTTACTGGAATCAATGTGAAAAGTAGATGTGAAATATGATCTAGAGGATGCCAAGCTGTTATAGAAATATAAGTTGATTTTTGAAGTATGGGCTTCCATATCTGCATCCACTGATTCTGAGTTGAAAGTTAATATAAAATTTAAATTATGCCTTGTAGTTTCAATTTAACTCAAGTATTTATTAAGTATCCACTATGTGAAAGTATTACTATATTCACTTATGTGTTTTGTGTATTGTAACATCACTAACATTCTGGTGGGAGGTCTGAATGTCAAAGGAACGGATAAACTGTTTAATTGGCCAATCATATCTTAACTAGGTGGCATAGTGTATAGAGCACTGAGCCCGGACTTGAGTCCAGGAAGACTTGAGTTCAAATTTAGCCTCAAACAGATACTAGCTATGTGACCCTGGGCAAATCACTTCCGCTATCTGCCTCAGTTTCCTCAACTATAAAATGAAGATTATAATAGTAGCTATTTCCCAGGGTTGTTGTGAGGATCAAATGAGATAATATTTTTAAAGCCATTTTATTTTCCAGTAGAGGAAACTCAGGTAAACTGAAATTAAGTGACTTGCCCAAGGTCTCATAGCTAGCAGGTGTCTGAGACTGGATTTAAACTCAGGTCTTCCTGACTCTAGGCCAACACTGTGCCACTTAACTGCCTAAAAATCAAGGAAAGTGATGCAGAGTTAAGTGAGCAGAACTAGAGGAACTATTTATTCAATAACAACACTAGAAAGACAAACAACTTTGTAAGACTTAAGAACTCTGATCAATCACAATTCTAGAAGACCAACAATGAGCCATTCTCCTGGCACATAGGAGGGACTTAATAAGTGCTTATCTCCTTCCCTTCTCTGTTAGGTAACTTACACATTTACTTAAAGTTTTCTGAGATCAAGAGGGAAGTCTAAATTTCCTCTTCCCTCGCATCATTTTGAACCACACTATTAATGTCCTTTTAGCACAGTTCTGTGTAGGTCTTATTAAATTTCAGTTTTAGAAGGAGAGAAAAGTGGAAATTATGTTGCGAAACACCACTTTAGGTAATAGGTGATGTCTATGAGTCACTAAGTAGAAGTGATACTCAAGCCTGTGCACTTCTCAAAAATGACAGATTCCCCAAATCCTCAATGAAAAAAATCTCTGGGAGCAGCTAGGTAGTACAGTGGATAGAGTTCCAGCCCTGGAGCCAGGAGGACCTGAGTTCAAATCCAGCCTCAGACACATAACACTCACTAGCTGTGTGACTCTGGGGAAGTCACTTAACCCCAATTGCCTCAGCAAAAAAAAAAAATCTCTGTACTGTGAGGTCTTCACCTATACTTTCTAATTATCAAAATCTTATCATTTCCCATTGATTTGCTAGTCTTAAATTTCAAATGACTTGTCTTTTTTTAACCATGCTTTTTTAAAAAATCTTAATTTTAAGTAAAGGGAAATACAGAAAATCTTTTGTTTTGTAGGCAGTGAAATGGAGTCATTTAGAAGAACCAAGTTTGTGCAGAAGAGGACCACCAGGATGGTCCTTGTGGACTACAGACATTTCATATGAAGATCAGTTGAAGGAATTAGGGAGACCCAGAGAAGAAAAAGCCTTTGAGGATGAGGTTGGGGGAAGGGAGATGATAGCAGTTTGCAAATAGTTCAAGGTCTGACTTTGGAAGAGACTTTTTCAGCTTGGTGGCCAAGTTAGGAGAAATGGATAGAAGTTGAAGAGTGGCAGATTTAGGTTTAAGGACAAGCTTCCTAAAATCTAAAAGTATAATCAGCTGCCTTGGGAGGTTAATAGATTCCCCTTCCCTGAAAGTGTTTAAGCAGAGGCTGGATGATCTCTTATTGGGTATGCCATAGAGGGGATCCTTGGTTAGGAAAGGAATGGACTAGGAGACCTCAGATGTCTCTTCCACAATTGGAATTCCATGAAATGGAATGCATATCCACCTTCTTCCAGGTTCAGTTATTTATTTACCAGCAGCCCACTTTAGTAGATTGTTGACAGATGTGATTGGCATTCTCTTGAAATACTCATCCTGACCATGTGGTCACATTGTGAAGGCTTTGCCAAAAAAAGATAGTAGTCTTAAAGCACCATTGTCAGTACTGGGGAGGCACCATTAGTCAGTGCTAGTCTAGGCACAGTATTTACTGCTGTATCATTACCTACTTCACTCAATCCCCTCTCTGATTTCTAGGACTTGTTTAACTTTAGAGATTGTCAGTGGGATAATGGAGCAATAGTTAAGACCTCTGCTTTGGGACATTGGTGTGGGGAAATACCAAGAAACTAGGTCCCATTCACATATTCAGTGCTGTTAGCTATAGGTACATCTTAGGTTTGAACCTGAAAGTCCAACTCAGCTCATAAACATGTAATTACATTCTAGATTGTTCTGATTATGTCAAAATAATTCCTCAGTTTGTAATGTTTATCTGGAACCACTATCTAAAATTGGTTACAGTAGGATATTATATTCTCTTAAAATTGTGACATATGCTTTAAAATGAAGATTTCAAAGGTTCCAAGAACAAGTCATTGCTTGTGTAAAGGTCGTTGAGAGGCACTGTAAGTGAAGATATGGGAGGTAGAGCTCACTTCTGAGATCTAATTCAAGTTTAGGAAATAACATGTTCTCAGCTGATGTGTTTAATGGCCTTCCCCCTTTCTCTTTTCCAGTCTGATGACCTATTTTAAAAGACTTTTACATAGATTAATTACTTTTAGGCACTTCTGAAATACAGCACACTATATATAATTTATGTGTGGATAAAAGTGTTAATGAATGTAAATGGTATTAGTCATTCATGTCAAACTCTTGCCTAAAGATGTGAAGGTCAAGAAAACTATGGAACAAAGAAAAAAAAAAGGTTTGGTTTTTTTCCCTTGTTTGCTTGACTTATTTGCTGGGGAAAAAAACTTTAAAAATCCTTGAAACAAATGTATTTTCCTCAAACATTTCCATCTTCTCTTCTTTCACCCTCTACCTTCCAAGCCTTCATATAATAAATGGGAATGTTCCTCATAGATAAGTACCATGAGGATTGTGTTCCAAATAGACCTAAATTTTGATATATATCTATAGGACACATTAAATGTTACCTTCAGAGTCCATACTGGGATGTCATCAAATAGATGAGACTGACACATCTTTTTAGAACTGTAAAGGCTATCATATGAAAGTCAGTAGCACTTAAGGAGGGTGGGCAATTTAGTTGAGACAAAATGTACACACGTAAAATAGCTAGCTGGTAAATGTATGACATAGTTGGTTACAATCCATGTTATCTAGCACCTTACTAGACAGTTTAAGAACCAGCATTTCAGATATCTTCACTAGAAATTTGACTATTTAAATGTTAAATATATTTATTCATTGTATTGTCATCTTCATTTTAGCATTAGAGAATAATCAGCCAATCAACAGGCATTTTACCAAGTGCCTACTACATACCAGATGCTAGGGACACAAGGACAAAAAAACGAAATAATCCCTACTCCCAAAGAGTATGGAGCTTACATTCCATACAGAGAGACAATATGTAGTCAGACTAATTAGTCAATAAACAGGTGATTTAATGGATAGAACACTGGCCCTGGAGTCAGAAAGACAAATACAACCTCAGACATTTACTAGCAGTGTGACCTTGGGCAAGTCACTTAACCTCTATTTGCCTCAGTTTTCTCAACTATAAAATGGGGATAATAATAACAGCTATCTCCCAAGATTGCTGTGAGGACAAAATATTTACAAAGTGTTTAGCACAATGCCTGTCTTGTAGTAGACACTTAATGTATATTACCTGCTTCCCACTATGTGCTAGGTACTGTACAAATATAAATACTTAGGGGATAGGGACTGGACCTGTGATTTCATCGGTATAGGGAACTCCCAGGTGAGGAAATTTCCTCTACTGATACAGGGATACACCTTCTCTACAGTCGCCTACAATTGCCTAGGACTAAACTTGCCTGCGGTCATGTAGTCAGTATATGTTAGGGGCATGACTTGAACCCATGTCCTCCTGATTTTGAGGCCTTATCTCTCTCCCATATACCATACTGCCTCTTAATATCCAAAATAAATTCAAGGTAATTTGGAGGGAAGACACTAGCTTGTGGGTGATCAGAAAAGGCCTTATGTAGAAGATGATTAGAGCCGAGCTTTGAAAGAAACTAGTGATTCTAAGAGGTCAAGGCTTAGGAGAGTATGTTCCAAGCATGGGATACAGCCTGGGGAAAGGATGTGAACATCCTCTTGGAGAAATAGCAAGTTCATCAACTAGGAAAATTCAGAAGGCCCTGAAGCCTAAGTTCTTAAAGAAAGGGCTTGCTCAGATCTTTGGTGAGCTGAAGTCCTAGTCCAGTGTTTTGGAGCTGAATGAGAAGTCGCTGGAAATGTGGGCACAATTTAGCTTTCAGCACTAGTTGCTGCAATTCCCATAGTGGCAACTTATGATGAAATGCCCTTGGGAGGTTGGAAACGGTGTTGCCTGCTGAACTTCAGTACTTTACACATGAAGTAATCACAAAGACAGTTTCCTTCCATAATTAAAAAAAAAAGTCATTTCATCACTTATGCTTTACCCTTGAAACTTTCCTCTTAAGCAAGCCAGTTAACTTTTACTTAACCAGAATAGCTGGTGATCAGTCATTTCCTGCTCTCCTAAGGAGTGGAAGTATGATGTATTAGTAGTATGATGTGGCGATGAAGTCCTAAAGACCTCATTGGGTTCAAATCTAGCCTCTGACACATCCAGAAGTTGTGTAATTCCAGGCAAAAAATACTTAATATTTCTGTGCCCTTGGCAGTTCTCCAAGACTGAAAACTGCAGAGCAGGCGATAGTCTGCATTGGCTGAAGGAGTTTCCCATCAAGGTCTGGGATCAAAGGTCTGGTCTACTCTACTTTTCCCTCCCTCTACTGCCAAATCCCACAAGTCACATAAACACTAGTTCTTCTTCTTCTTCTTCTTCTTACTACTACTACTACTACTACTACTATATTTGTGTTTTAAAAGTACAGAGCAACAAATATCAGAATGGAGAATAAAGAAAGAAAAACAGCAAGTATCAAATTATATAGCATAAATTTGTAGTGAATCCAGTTGGAACAGCTGTCTAATATTCTCCACCTTTGTTCAGCAGCACATGTATAGGAATACAGGCATTAGATGGTAGGAATGATCAAAAGTTGATCATTGGCAGGGCACAATGATAAGGGGGTTAGGGACTCAAAATAAGAGGACAAAGTAGAGTTGAATTCATTCAGCACTGGGTCAATATGGGGAAAAGAGGAGAAAGTAGCTTGTGCAGGGGAGATGGCCAGGGAGAGAATTGAGGGGGTCAAGGAATTGGAGGTGATGGTGTGGTTGAAGGGAAGACAGAGGGAATGGCAGAAAGCCAGTAGATTATGGTTGGATAAGGATTTTTCTGAATTCTTGAATATGGAAATGGTACATTGCAGGTGACAACAAGATAAAGAGTATGACCATCTTTGTGTGTGGCTTAGGTGGGATGGGAGAGTAATTCATGGGAAAAGAGTAGGTTAAGGAACTGAGTAGTTAGTTTGGTGGAAAGTCAATATGTGTGTTAAGTCTCTTAGTATCAGTTGCAGGAGTTAGAGAAGAGAGAAAAATTGTAAGAGTTGTTCCAAACTCATTGAAGAAGAAAGGGAAGTGACCTGGAGGTCTGTAGATAACAACTACCAGGATTTTGATTGGGTGGTAGAGATGAATCTCAAAGGAGAGGTTACTGAGTGATGGAGGTAGAGCCTGAATGTGGTAAGGGAGAGCAAGGAGTATTCCAACTCTCCTGCCTCAATCAGTGAGCTGAGAGGAATGAATGAAAGTACAACTAGTACAGGAAGGGTAGTCAGAGAGAACATGTCATCAGAGGGAAGCCAAAGTGATAGCTAGTAAATGAAAGAATAGGAGAAGAAAAAATTTGGAATAAAGAGAAGTTTGTTTAGACATTCCAGAGGGAATAGTGGAAAGGGGAGGATGTGTTTCATTTGAACTTTGGGGTAGAAGGTTGAAGGGGATGCGACTAAGGAATCAGATGCTGGGAATGGGGTTTGGATGATGACCTACAGGGGGTCAGAATCACTAGGTTATGTAAGGTATGACCCAACATACCTACATTCATAACATCATAGACTAACTCTGGAGGAGTGGTATTATGCTGTGCTAAGTGAGCAGGGTTGTCACTCTTCATTTGCTTCAACTCTGGCCATGCTTTCAGCTCCTTTGTTTAGGCATGCCTTTCTCTCCAATCACTCCCTTGGTTCCTCTCCTCCTGGAGAGAGACTTTCCTTTCAAACTGGCCAAGATAGTAGCTGAGCCTCCTGTGTCCTAGTGCTAGCCAGGTAGTCACAGCAACCCCTAGCCAAACTGCCATCCCATTTGTCTAGAAAGACACAGGTCTGTTTTTCTCTTTGCTCTTAGGAGTTGTAAAAATGAACCACTAATTCTATTTCTACAGCTTAAGCCCCCCAGCCAGAGGAAATTAATCTGGCTAAGTACTGCAACTGTAAATCTGTCTCTGTTTCCTTGGACCTCATGGCCTCTCTTTGCTGTATTTGTTCAAGGATACAAAGAAAGGTAAAAACATGATTCTTGTCTTTAAGCTCACATTCTAATGTGGGAGACAACATGCAAATAATTACATATAAAATATATACAGTGAAAATTCAAGGTAATTTCCAGAGGGAAAGCACTAGCAGTGCAGAGTGGGGTTGAGGACCCAGGAAAGGGTGAAGGTAAAAATTTTACTGAGTCTTGAAGGAAGCCAGGGAATCTAGGAGGTGGAAATGAGGATGGAGACCATTAGAGGTCTACTTGCAGCATCCTTGTGGCTTCCTCTCTCCTGGTTGATGGTATAGATCCCAGTGAAACTAGTGACCCCTCCACTCTCTGCCCTAGAACCAGCATGTTTGCTTCTCTCTTGAAAGGCTTCAACTACTCCCACCATCCTTTAGGATAGGAGGGGCCAGCTTATCAGTCCTGCTTCTGTAAGTTATGTGTTAAGGGGTTTCAGGGTTGCTCCCTGAAGTATGCAGATATGGTAGGAGCAGTATCTTAACGCTTCCCCTCATGTGGGTTAGGCTTGTTTCTCCTTAAAAGGTATTGAGATATTCCCCTAAACTTTGCTGACTCAGAGGACAAGGGCTCAGACCATTGACATCATCCCCTCATCATCTGATTATGTATTAGCTAGGAGAAGCTAGAAGGCTATCAGTTGCTTGGCTGGTGCACTGGGATAGGAGATTTGCTCAAGCTGAACTAACTCAAGAGTGTTTAAATGCCTTTCCCTGTTGAATAGCCTTCTCCTGCTATGTCTAAGTAGATTTATTTTTGTTAACTGTTTAATAACATGGACTGTCTCATTTTGTTCCAGTTTCAGACCTAAACTAATAGGAGACTAGCCTAAATTAAGCTCATCCTGGAACACCAGGATAGAATCACGGAGTGATTTCTTTCCTGACCAGTAGGTATCCGCATCTCTTTGGCAACATCAAGGGGTACTACAATAGGATCATCATATAGAGAGAGATTTTAGTGACCATCTAGTCCAACCCTTCATAATATAGAAGAAGAAACTGATGCCCTAGGGAATTTTGAGTGACTTGCCCAAGGTAATACAAGTAGAATAAGAAATAGGGTTTGAACCCAGGTCCTCTAATTCATACAGTTCTTTATCTTATTTTATCGATTAGATTGTAAGCATTTTCCAGACAGCAATGGTATTCTTGATTTTATGTCTGCACATAGTCCCTAAACATAGAAGTTCAACAAATACTTATTGCTTGACTGGGGACTTACCTGGAATAGATTTTATCATTATAATTCTAGAGTTGAACACTACAGTACGGATTTTTTTCTTTGTCATTAAATGAAAGTAAATGTTGCTATATTTTTTTAAAAATTAGCTAAATGAATTACAGCTGAACAGGACAAAACTAAAGGTAAGTTCTATCTCCCCACAAATGATAGAATTGTTCCTTTGTCTGAATCTAAACTAGTTGTTGTATGTGCTAGACTTTCCCACCTCCTTTCTCCTTCTCTGAGATTTAATATAGTATAGGTGGATTCATACCATGATCTCAGCACTGAACTCTTATGCTGGCAGTTGGGAGTATGAATTTAAATATGTTTAAGCTGCTCAAGTCAAGTTATATCTGGCCTTCATGTAGTTCTAGGAGGAAAAATTAGTATGAGTAAAATGTCCCTCCACTGATTCACTTGGCTTTATATTTTATCATATCCCGTTTTATTTTGATTTATGGGATTTAATTTTGTGAAGCCAAAAGCAAACCTAGGATATAACCCAATCAAATTGAGTCAACAGAGAGAGTGCTACAATTCTCTAAGATATTAACATTAAAGTATTAATGTTAGGAAGAGATAGGTGCAGTGTTAAATTGAGAATTATGTTTTCCCACCTGTAAGATGAGAAAACTGGAAGTATCTCTGATAAGTGTCTGATAGCCAACAAATGTAAGGAATTAACAAAGATATATAAAACCAAGAGCTATTCCCCAATGAATAACTGGTCAAAAGAGGTGATCAAGCAGTTTTCAAAAGGATTGAAAATCATAAACAATCATATGAAAAATTGCTCCCAAATGACTAATAATAAAAGACATGCAAATTAAAGCAAACTTGAGGTTTCACCTCACTCCCAGCAAATTTGCAAAGACAAAAGATGGAAATGGCTTTTGTTAAAGGGGTATACAAAGATTAGTCACTGATGCAGTGTTGGAGTTGTGAGCTGGTCTAATCATTCTGGAAAGCAATTTGGAATTATACTAAGGAAGTGACTAAAATTTCCCCTATTCTTTGATCTAAAGATTCCACTGCTAGACAATTACTCCAAGGCAGGCAAAGATAGAAGAAAAAAAAGGTCCCATAAATACAGCAAAATATTTATAGCAACAGAAGGAACTGGAAACAAAGTAGATGTTCATCAAATGGAGAATGACTTAACAAACTCTGGCACGTGGATGTAATAGAATATTATTGTGCCAAAAGACATCAAACTATAAGTTTCAGAGTAGTTGCTGATCTTCATTGGTAAAAGGAGTTTTCTCATTGGGAGTTCAAAAAAATCACAGGTGCAGTCCCACCACCTCCTCAAAAAAAAAAAAAAAGGAATAAAGAATGAATGCAAATCAATCAGTCATTCAACAAGGATTTATTAAGTTCCTACTGGGTGCCAGGTCCTGTGCTAGATGGTGAAGACACAAAGACAAAAATGAAAGTTCCAGAGAGAAGTGGGGAGACATATGTGAACTGATGCCATGTGAAGTAACCAGAACCATTGTTATGTCCTCTCAAACTAGTCTGAGGCATTGGTTAGTTTGGTGAACATTTTTTCCCCCTCTCCTTTTAGGGATTTTCTTTCTTACAGAAGATGGCTTTCTAGATGGAGGAGGGAGGAATATATTTAGAAATGAAAGTATAGAAAAACAAAATATGTCAGCAAAAAGTGTTATTTTTTTAAATGCATGATTGTACTAAATGATTTCTAAAGTCCGAGCTCTGAAATAATCCCCTGCCGACCTCAAATCCGTCAAAATCATGCTCGTTGTTCAAGGTCAAGTTAAGATCCTGCTTTCTTCACGAAGCCTTCTCTGATCATCCCAACCCAACACAATTTCCTTCCTTTGAAATCTATTTGCATTTATTGTCTTTACTGATACTTTATTTTCTCCATTTATATGCACTCTAGATAATAATAGTAGATAACATTTATATAGCATTTAACTATCTGCTAGGCACTGTGCTAAATGCTTCACAATTGTTATCTCATTTGATCCTTAAGACAATTCTGGGAGGTAGTTGCTATTTTTATCCCCATTTTACAGATGAGGAAACTGAGTCAAATAGAGGTGAAATAACTTATCCAGGGTCACCATGCTAACAAGGCTGGATTTGAACTCAGGTCTTCAGGACTCCAGACCTTTCATTCTCCCCTATGCCACTTAGCTGCCAAGATTGTAACTTTCCAGGGTAGAGATCCCTGCCTGATACCCCTCTGTAGCTTCTTCAATACCTTACATATCTCTTTATTCATAGTAGGTGGTTAATAAATTTGTTGTTGTGTTGTTTCAGTGTGTCTGACTCTTTGTGAACCCATTTGGGGTTTCCTTGGCAAAGACACTGGAATGGTTTGCCATTTCCTTCTCCAGCTCATTTTACAGATGAGGAACTGAAGCAAACGAGCTTAAGCCCTGGGTCACACAGCTAGTAAGTGTCTGAGGCCAAATTTGTACTCAGAAAAATGAGTCTTTCCTGATTGAGAAACCCCTAAATGGAACATTAGACTGGATGATTTCTAAAATCCCTTTCAGTTAGAAGGATTACTTTTTTGAAATGGTTAAGAGTAAAGGATAATTCCCAATCTAGAGCTCATTCTGTTTTGTGCCTTTTTGTAGTACTGACTTATCAATTGATACCAATATATGGTCTTCCACATCAGAATTTCCTTAAAATAAAATAAGGTCCACATTCCTGTGGACTAGAAACACAGGATAGGAACACATCTTTCCAGTGTACATATGTAAGTGGAGAAATTTAGGAAGTGAAAAGCAAATAATAATAACTGGAATTTAAGCCCATTTTACATATGCAGAAACTGAGGCTCAGGGATACTTATTGGTTGACCCTGGGCAAGTCACTTAACATCTGTTTGCCTCAGTTTCCTCAACTATAAATTGCAGATAATAACAGCCCTCATCTTCCAGGGTTGTTATGAGGATCAAAGGAGATAATATTTGTAAAGCACTTAGCACAGTGCCTCACCCGTAGCAAGAGCTACATAAATGTTTATTCGCTTCTCCTCCTTCCCAAAAGCATGATTCAGACCCTAATTTCTTTTGATTCCAAGTCCAAGCTTCTTTCCACTACATGACAACTCTGTTGCTGAGAGCAACGGGTAGCCCACAAGTCATTGACGCAAAGAAAAGATGTCTCAGAAGAGAAAGGCTAGTGCTTCATAAGTTATGAGGTTAATGGTATTGGAAAAAACTGGAACTAAATCCCAGATTGAACAGTCTTGTGGTCAAATTTATTTTAAATAGTATTTTTTTCCAATTACATGTAAAGACAATTTTTAACATTCATTGTTTATAAAATTTTGAGTTCCAAATTTTCTCTCCCTCTCTCTTCTCTCCCCTCCCTGTGAGACAGTAAACAATTTGATAAAACATATTTTCATATTAGTCATGTTGTGAAAGAAGAAACAATTGTGGTCAAATTTGTACTAAAGAAATAATGAATCAATCATATTCAAGATGATGTGATAAAGCTAGTGTCATACAACAGAAAAAACATTGGTTCTGCCATCAGAGAACCTGGATTCAAATTCCATCTCTGCCTGTGTGACTAGATGGCCTCGGAGCTCACTTTTTAACTCTAAATCTGTTCCCAAGACTTTCTGACAGCATAGCATTTTTCATATATTTTCTAAGATTGCTAGTAAACACCAAAATGAAACAAGTGACTCCAGGGTACCTACCAGGGTTGTTGTGAGGATCAAATGAAATGATGGTTGTTATTTATTAGCTTAGCACAATGCCTAGCACTTAGTAAGTACTATATAAATATTAGTTATTATTAAAAGTAAGTTATAGATCTAGCTAATTAAAAAAAAACAACCTTACAATATCACAATGCCAGGTGACCAGAGAAGTTAACATCTAAGTTTAGTCAAATAATGCTAGTATCTTTTGGATGGTCAGGGCAACTATCAATATTACTGGAGGCTTCTGAGTATATCTCTATGAAATGTGGGTCCCCAGATTATCTTTCCTTCAGCACTTTTTTCTTTCCTCAGGGCAACTATCAATATTACTGGAGCCTTCTGAGTATATCTCTATGATTTCTCAATGATGCTGCAGGAGATTCATGCTAAAAAGTTCTTTAATGACACTTTAAGCAATAAATAATTACAGAATATTATGAGGAGTATATTTAATTATTATGAGGGTTCATAACACATTTTTGTTGTTCTTACAGGGCGGGGGGTGGGGGGGTGGGGGGTTTGCCAAACAAAAAATCATTGGGAATTACTGATCTAATTCATTCTCCTCCTCCCAAAGGTGAAGAGACTAAGGCTCAGAAAATTAAGTAAACTGCTATTCAGCAGCACGATTGGGACTAGAACTCACATCTCCTGACTCTCAGTTCCATGTTCCTGTTACTATTCTCATTCTGTTTCTCTCAAAAACAACAAAAAAAATAGCTATATAGAAAATAAAGTAATAATCACATGTTTCATCAATAATGTTTTAGGCCCCTTTGAATGCTTAAAAACCTTACAAAGCATTCAACATATTACTGTTGTTGTTATCATTATTTTTTAAATACAAAAAACCAAACTACTTTTTTCCCTCCTTTTTTTCTTTCTTCTGGAGATGCTATATGGTACGATGGAAACAAGGGTAGTGTAGAATTTAATTCTTGCCTCTGACAACCCGTATGTGCTGTGTGACCACAGGCAAGTTATTTAACCTCTCAGTGCTCCCAGGAAACTTTTTTTAAACTAATATTTTTTTTCTCAATTACACATAAAAACAATTTTTAACATTCATATTTTAAAATTTTGAGTTCAAATTCTCTCCCTTCTTTCTTTCCTTTCCCACTCCCTGAAACGAGAAGCAATCTGATATAGGTTATACATGTGCAATCATGCAAAACATTTCCATATTAGTCATATTGTGAAAGAGAACACAGACAAAAAATATATCATGAAAAAAATAAAGTGAAAAATAGTACGTTTTGATCTGCATTTAGAGTCCATCAGTTTGGAGGTGGATAGCACTTTTAATCATGAGTCTTTTGGAATTATCTTGGATCTTAGTGTTGCTGAGAATAGCTAAGTCATTCACAGTTGATCATCATAACAATATTGCTGTTACTGTGTACAGTGTTCTCCTGGTTCTGCTCACTTCACTTTGTTCCAGTTCATGTATGTTTTTCCAGGTTTTTCTGAAATCATCCTGCTTTTCATTTCTTATTGCATGATAGTAATTCTATTACAATCATATACCACAACTTATTCAGCCATTCCCCAATTGATGGACATCACCTCAGTTTCCAATTCTTTGTCACCACTAAAGAGCAACTATAAATATTGTTGTAAAAATAGGCTCTCTCCTCCTTTTTTGACCTCTTTGGGATACCCATGCAACTCTCTAAGACCAAGTTCCAGAGGAAATGGCCTGCTCCTGCTCAGTTGGTGGGACAGTTTCCCCACGAGGAGCTCACTATACGATGGAATTACAGGTCTAGCCCCAAAACAAACACCAGTAATCCCTCGTTGCCTGAATATTTATTTATAAACTGATGTGTCTCCTCTGACAAAGCCAGAAAGTAACCAAGAAAATAAAGAGACAGTATTCTTGTTTGGAAATGATAAAAACTGAGAAATTGTTTTCAATAGTTCGTCTTATGAAGCAAATACTGTTTATAAAAATCCAAACTTCTGAAAGCTATAATTTAGGAAAGCATTATTAATTGAATTACAGCAATAAATTTTGATAAAATGATTAATGCAGAATTAAAACACTTAACTCCTCCAATGCACTTAAAATCTGATTTTGCATTTAAAATTTTTTACTTAAACATGATTTTTCTACCACTCGTGGTATAAAATGAGCTGAGCATTTTCAGAGTACATCAAGGAAACTTTCCTGCTATGGACATTAGTAGTCATAACATTGTGTATCCAGATCTATAACCAGGCAAATCACTCTCTGGACCTCAGTTTCTTAGACTCTTTTCTTCAGAGCCCTGAGGAAAGAAAAAAGTGCTGAAGGGAAGATAATCTGGAGACCCACATTTCATAGAGATATACTCAGAAGGCTCCAGTAATAAATGGAAAAGGGATTCTATAGGGTCTCTTGGATTACACAGAAAAGACTGAGGATAGCTCAGAACTCTTTATATGCTAGATAGCATGTTTCTTTCAGAGACAGATCAGGTCTCTAAGAATTCATTTACTATGCCTAATATGACATTTACATGTAATGCCTATGTCAGAGTCCAGCAAACACTTAAGTTGTGGGTTTTCAGATAGACAAGAAGCTGAGATAAAAGAAGAGGTTCCATTTGAAATTACAGAATTATAAAGCTAGGAAGGACAGGACCTCTAATTTAATAAAATTATTCAAAATTAATCATAGAGTTTTCTAATTAATATCTCATTCAACTAAATGACTCTAATTTTCAAGACCCAGACAAAGAGAAACTCCCAAGACATCCCTTTGAACTTTCTCTAATTTCCTATTTGCTGAGATATGACAGATTTGAATAAACTGATGTGGGTCATGTGTCCTCTTTCTTTGGACCTACACAGATTTGGGTTTGAATTATTGGAACTTTGCATAGTAATTTGAATTCTTTGCCTCATCTGCCAGTCTGAAAACTGGATACTTATGAATTTAATTTAAATGTAGGTTTTCCATTGCTCATCATGCTAGCAGACTTAAGCAAAAACAACAAAACAGGGTTGGGACAAAATGTACATTAAAGTAACACAAAGAATAATGGCTACATTCCTGAATGAGTACAGTGCCCTTTCACTTCCTCCCAGAGTAGTTTGGAACTGAAGCTCTTCCAAACTCATGACCTCAGTAGTGAACGTCTAGCTAGGATACTCCTGGATGGTCCCAGAGCCAAAGACTAGTTCTGAGTGTAGTCTGTAACTCATAACTTCTCTCTCCAAGTAACTCCAGGCTGTGCCATTTCCATATAGGTACAAACCAAAAAGGAGGAGACTGCAAGGGAAGCAGTTGTACAAAGGCCACCTGTACTGCTGATACACAATGATATATTGTAGTAACAGTAAGCCATTCTTCTTATATTTCTAAAAAACATTCCATGCTCATTCTTCTTATGTTTTCAAAAAACACTGCATGCTCATTCTAGCTTCTGAATCTTTGTTCCCTGTCACCCAAAATGCTCTCCACACCTGACTGCCTATTGAAATTGAAAGTTCAAATGAAGTCTCATGTCCCCCATGACTCCTCTGACTTCTTGAACCCACATAATCAAGGGCACTCCTAGTGAGTGGAGGCATAGGGCTACCAATTAGCATGTCCTTTCCAGACCAAAACTCCCTAGCCACTAATACCCTGTATGCATTGTCTTCAGCTAATAGAATATAAATTTCTTGAGGGGAGCTCAACTATTCCAGGGCACTTCCAATACTGTCAGGCTCAAAGTTTTTAATAAATATTTTTTCATTCATTCATTCAACTCCCTCCTTTCACTAATTCCTGTAACACTGTATGTAATATATCACTATCATTTGGGCACAATTATAAACATTTTGAATTATTATCTAATTTTTATGTGTATGTTTATTATCTTGCCAAGTGAATTGTAAATTCCTTGAGTGCAGGGACCTTGTCTTACTTCTCTTTTATCTCCCAAAGTGCCTAGTGCAGGAAGTCATATATTGGTAAGAACAAGTTAGCAATTTTATAGGCTTTACAAACACTTTACAAAGTGCTTTATGTATGTTATCTCATTTGATCTGTGCTGAACTAATAGGCAATATGATATAGAGAAAATGCCATGAATTTAGTCAGGAGACCTAGGTACAAATCTTAGTTTTTACACATACTAGCTGTGTAACTATGAGCAAGTCACAACTTTTCTGGGCCTGTTTCTTCATCTGTAAAATAGGGGTGATGATATTTGCACTAGTTACCCTCATAGGTAGGTGGTGCGTTGGATAGAGTCCTGGTCCTAGAGTCAGGAAAACTCATCTTTGTGAGTTTAAATGCAGCCACAGACACTAGCTATGTGATGCTGGGGAAGTCACTCAACTCTGTTTGCCTCAGTTTCCTCCTCTGGAAAATGAACTAGATAAGGAAATGGCATACACTCCAGTGTCTTTGCTAAGATAACCCCAAATGGAGTCATGAAGAGTCAGACAGGCCTAGAAAACAACAGAACAATACTCTCACAGGGTTTTTGGGAGTTAAGAACTTTGTAAACTTAAAAAGCACCATAGAAGACAAATTATCCAAATCAGAGGGTCTTAACCTGGCACCTATGAATTTTCAAAAAATATTTGGATAACTATTTTAGTATGACTGGTTTCTTTTGTAATCCTATGTATTTTACTTTATGTTTGTAAAATCATTATTCTGAGAAAGGGTCCATAGGTTTGGTCAGATTGCCAAAGTGGTCCATGACACAGAATGGTTAAAAATCCCTGACCTGAATCATCAAGATTGGAAGTTAAGTATTTACATATGCTTAAATTAAGTAATTTAAAGTAAAAAGGTCTGGATTGCTTTTCTTTCTCTTCCTTCACTTCCCCTTTGTGTACTACATCATAGATATGTACAATCCCTTTTACTTTGGGTCACAGGGTTCAAGATTAATACCTTGGATCACAACAGTGCCTTTCTCAATATTTGACTTTCAGTTCAGTTGTTACTAAATTTTAAACATTCAAGCTCCCCTCCTTTGTAATCAGGACAGCAGGAATGATTTATAATACTATTTATTCCAGTAGAATTTGAAACTCATGAGGTTCTTTCCTTCCACAGAGTAATAATTATATAGAGATGATATTCAATCACAGAGGCCAGATTTGAACTCAAGTAGATGAATCTTGCTGACTCCAGGTGGGTACCTTATACCCAGGACCACTTAGCTACCCTGTCTAGAGTCATATATGTATATTAATATTTGTGTATGGCAGGATTTGAACTTGGTTCTTCCAGATACCAGTGTTCTATCCACTGAGACACCACTGCCCTAGAATCTCATTATGAAATAAAATTTGGGATTCAGAAAAATCATTATTAATTATAATAATTAGTATCATTGTTGCTACTGAGCCAGCCTTGAAGCCAGGACGACTTGAGCTCAAGTCCTGCCTCTGACTAATCTTGGAAATGTGACCTGGAGCATGTCATTTAAGCTTTTAAAGCTCTAGAGACTAGAGCCTAGTCCCCATAAACTTCTTAGAAGGCAGAGGGAGTTTCCTAACATTATCTTAATGAACTCACTGGTCCAGACTCTGTCCTTATCCTTAAGAACAGCTACACTGGTTTTTTGGTTTTGGTTTTTGTTTTGTTTTTCAGTTGTTGTTGTTTGTTTGTTTTGAGGTAATTAGGCTTAAGTGACTCGTCCAGGGTCACACAGCTAATTAGTGTCTGAGATCAAATTTGAACTCAGGTCCTCCCCACTCTAGGGCTCTATCCACTTTGCACTATCTACCTAGTAACACTCTTAAGAATCCTTTAGAATTAATAAGTTATATATATATATATATGTATATATATATGTGTGTGTGTGTGTATGTATATGTATATGTGTATGTATGTATGTATGTATGTATATAGATAATGTATACCCAAAAACCTGATTACAACATTTTTAGGTCCCTTTGGACATCTTTCAATTCAACAAATATTTTTTAAGCGCCTATTATGTTTAAGAAACTATTGATAAACACAGGTGAAATAACTAGAGTTCTTGCCCTTGGGTAGCTTACAGTCTAGTAGGGGAGACTATATACATACATACATACATACATACATACATACATACATACATACATATATATATACACACACAAATAACTCTAATACTTAATAACTGTAATTTGTGTCATTAATGCTTCCCATTCTCCTCTATGTAATTTAATCATTAATTATAAGAAGTTGCATTCACTTTGTTGCTGCTTCATCTGCACCCTTCTTCAACCAGATTTACTTCTAAATGCCTCTGACTCTTGTCTTTATTTGTATCCGCAGCTATTAGCACAGGCCCTGGCACATGGTAGGTGCTTAATACATGCTTATTGACCCTTTTTTGGGTCACAGAGCTAGTGTCAGATTCCATATCTGTGATCTATTTAATAAGCTGTCATCTGTCTCTTAGAAATTCAAACACAGAAATGTTTTGTTATTTTGCATTTATATCTGAACATGCTTCTTTTCAGTGTTAATATTTTAGTATTAGAATGTAAGGTCCTTGAAGGCACCAAACTGTTTTTCACTTTTTCTTTGAATCTCCAATGCTTAGCACAGAATCTGGTCATTTTAAATGCTTAATAAATATTTGTGAGTTGATTCACTACTAGAACGTTGTCATTTTCTTTTCATATGTTTTTAAAATAAATTAGAACTTAGAAGTCATCCTAGCTGTCATTTATCATTCCTGTAATCATGTATAAATCATTTAAGCTCTGCAAGATCAAGATCAAGATTTTTTAAAAATTTTACAGTGTTGTGAGGCTCAAATGAGATAAGGTAGGTGAAAGTGTTTTGCAAACTGATAAGTATTATACAAATTAAAGTCTTTTTTTATTGCATACTAGGGTCAAATTTCCTTGTTCAGTGTTTCAGCTGTATCCAACTCTTCATGAACCTATCTGGGGTTTTCTTGACAAGGTACTGAAGTGGCTTGCCATTTCCTTCTCCAGCTGATTTTGCAGATGAGGAACTGAGGCAAAAGGGTTAAATGACTTGCCCAGGGTCACATAGCTAATAAGTGTCTGACGCTGGATTTGAACTCATGAAAGTGAATCTTCCTGATTTCAAGTCCAGTGCCACCTAGCTTCTCCAAATTTCCTTCCCCCAAGGAAATAAACAAAAAAAAAACCCTTCTAGAAAAACTAACCATGATTTCAATTTTTCAATGAGAAGCAGTTGGGGGAGGAGGAAATGACATCAATTTATGATCTAGAAATTCACTTTACATCTATGTGCACATTTTCAGGGCATCTATTCTATAAAATGACAGATGCCCATGTCCATTTAATAAAAATAATACTTTACCTTTGTGTAGCATTTGATAGTTTATAAAGTGTTTTTACATACAATATAATTTGAACCTTACAACAACCCTGTAAGATAGGTAAGGCAGGCAGGTATTTGTTGTTGTTTTGCTGCTGCTGCTGCTGCTGCTGTTGTTTTGCAGAGGAGGAGCCTGGAAGTCCAGACATTAAGTGACTTATTTGTCCAAGGTCACTCAGCTGCTAAGTGGTAGAGTTAGAAGACTTTATCTGAAAGGGACCTTGTAATCTAAACCGTTGGTATCAGATAGAAATGAGGCCACCTAACCATACATAAAGATCTCTATAGGCCAGTTTTGAAATGTAGTATTATCTGTTTTATTGTATTTTTATTTATTTTGCTGAATATTTCCCATTTACATTTTAATATGGTTCAGGAGCACTCAGAAAGTGCTTTGGGACCTGCGTGGTCTTCCTGCTTGATATCTCCGATTTAAACAAAGTCCTCATTTCAGATGGGAGGAAGCTGAGGCCCAGGTGGTTAAACATTGTGCCCAAGAGCATTCTAGTTAGTGGCAAGGTCAGAACGAGAGGCCAAATTTAGGTAGCTTCCTCTCTCTCTCTCTCTCTCTCTTTCACTCTCTCTTTCTCTCTCTTCAGATTTTTGAAGGGCAGCCATGTGAAAGAGAGATTTGACATTTGTTTTGACTGGCAATAGAGAACAGAACTGAGTAATGGATGGAAGTTGCAAAGAGTCATTTTTAGGTCTGATATCAGAGAAAGCTTTCTAAAAATTAGAGCTGTCTATATGCAACATGGGCTGCCTTAAGAGGTAGCAGATTCCTTCTCCCTGAGGCCCCACCCCACCGCTCCACTTAAGGTCTTTTTTAAAATTATTATTAGCGGTCTTCAAAGCAAAGGCTGAATGGCCACTTCAGAAGAGAATTTTGTTCAAGAAAGGGTTAGACTAAATGGCCTCTGAAATCACTTTCTATTGTTTTTTTTTCTTCAGTCCCAGGTCTCAGTTCATCACCCTTTCCAGTGTACTGTGATTATTTCTATGGTCTTCCTCACCACTATCTTCTTTAGATTTTTGTGGTTAGTGTTTTGAGAGATGGTTTCACCCAAAACTTCAAAGTAGTTCAGTTGTTCTTGACTCTTCCTTACCCACTTTGGGGTTTTCTTGGCAAAGATACTGGAGTCTTTTGCCATTTCCTTCTCCAGCTCATGTTCCAGATGAGGAAACTGAGGCAAACAGGGTTAAGTGACTTGCCTAGGGTCACACAGTTAGCAAGTATCTGAGGCTGGATTTGAACTCAGGAAGATAATAAGTCTTCCTGAATCCAGGTCCAATATCCCATCTACTACCCCACTTAGCTGTCCCTCAAAGAAGTAGGAGCTCCTCTCAAGTAAAAGGGAGAATTCATTGGTGGTTCTGTTAAGTGGAATTCTGCTATTTACATCTTCGACCAGCTATATCTAGGTATAGTTAATGGTAAGAATGTCCTAAAATTGCCTTACAGTATTAGTGATATTACAGGATCTCTTTTAAAGTGATGAGACTCAGAATCAATTATTTACTCTTTTTTTTTTTTAACTTTCTGGTTTGTGGCCTGGTTCAGTTTACTGAAAACTTACCTGAGTTAGATAGGGGAAAGTCCCACTACCTCATTTATATTACTCTATTAAGCATGAAAAAGCCCATTTTTTTGAATGAAGTGAAGAGGAAAGATATTTTCTAAAAGTTGAAAATGAAGACCAGTGATGGCAAAAAGTCTGCACGCTCCTTTTCCAAGCCTTTTGCAAACCTTAAAGCGCTATATAAATGATAGCTACTGTTATTATTAACGATTGTATATGGCTTCAAGTCCCAACTACAGGAAGTCTTCTCCAACTCTTCTTAATTCCAATGGCTTCTCCCTGTTAATTATGTCTTATTTATTCTGTATATAGCTTGGCTTTGTATATATTTGCATGTTAGTTTATTCCCCCCCCATTAGATCGTGAGCTCCTTGAAGACAGGGAATGTCTTGTGCTTCTTTTTGTATGCCCAGCTCTTAGCACACTGCCTAGCACATAGTAGGCACTTAATGTTTATTGAATATAATTGTTAATAATTATCCCTTTTTCTACAGGTAGACCACTTCACACGGAACCTTGAAGCACTGGGTGACTCCAAAGCCTTTGGTTTTTTAGCTTCTGTTCTTGCGTCCTCTTCTTTCCTTAGATTGTCGGCTCCTTGAGGGCAGGGACCGTCTTTAGCCTTTTTTTTTATCTCCCCTCCCCCAAGCGCTTAGCATGGTGCTTGGCCACGTAGTAGGCGCTTAAAAAGTGTTTGCACCCCGAGGACAGCTTTGTTTTGGAAGGATGGTTTTTTCTCTTAGTTAGTCGTCTACCCCTTCCCCTTTACCCTGCGCTTGCCCCCCTCCCCCGCCCCTTTATTTACTCCGTTGCACTCCAGGTTGTACCCTGCCCGGGGCCCCTCTCTGGGGCTGGGCTGTGGGGAAGTGGCAAGCTGGGGAGAGGGGAAGGGAGGAGGGGGCGGGGAGATGAAGCCCCAACTACAGGGGAGGGGCGGGGCAGGTCGCAAGGCCCTGGTGATTGGCTGCGGGCGGCGCTCTGGAGGGCGTGTCCCGCTTTGGGCCCCGCCCCTCCCGGATGGGGAGGCCGGCGGGGGGCGCGGCGTGAGGCGGAGGGCGCTCGGCGGGAGCGCTGCCGGTGCGGGGCTGGAGCTGCTTGGGAACCGCTCTTTGGCTTGGCCGGGACGGGGCCGGGAACCGCCGCTGCTGCCGCGGGCGCCCGCAGGTACGTGTCGGGAGCCCGTCGGGAGAGGGCCGGGCCGCCGCGGAGCCTCCGAGCAGCGGGGCTGGGGGGAATCCCGCGGAGAGGCGAGGAGGGACGGGGCTACAGGTGGTCGAGGCCCCGCCGCCCGAGTGCTGCGCTGCGGACGGACCCGAGGGGGAGCCGGGCAGCTCGTCCGCCCCGTCCCGTCCGGCTGCCCGCGAGCTTGGGCGCCGCCGCCGGCTGCGGAGTGGAGGGCGCCCTCTGGGCGGGGTCTTCAGGCTCCCCACGTCCCCCGTCGGGGTGCGGGGGGAAGGGGAGCCGTTTCCGTGGGGTTGGGGATCCCGCGTGTCGGGGCGCGAGCAGCCGCTCCCCGCGCGCGTGTCCCGGGCACTGCAAAGGAGGCTTCTCGGTAGCACACATTCTGCCGTCAATTCACATGCAAGAGACCCTTGTGGTTGATGGAAAATGGGTTTGATCCAAAAATCTTTCCTTTAGAGCGTTCTTCGTAAAACGTATCTCTTTGCTATCGTTTATTTTCATGTCGCATTGATTTCCAAGTAAGTCACTGCCCACTCTCATGCCCCGCCGTTCATCCCCGAGCCTGCCCAGGTGGCAGAGTGGTAAAGCTTGAGGACTTGGAGTCAGGAAGTCCTGAATTCAAGCTTGACCTCAGACACATAAAAGTTGTATGACCTTGGGCAAGTCATTTTACCTTTATGTGCCTCAGTTTCCTCATCTGTAAAATGAAGGTAATAATACCACGTATCTCCCAGGGTGGTTGTGAGGATAAAATGAGAAGATATTTGTAAAGCACTTTGGAACATTATTATATATTGTGTAATATATCATTTTCTGTTACATTAAATTATATAAATTTGTATATGGTTACATTTATATCTGTAACATCTATATATAGTCATGCATGTTGCAGACAAATATTTATATGTTTATATATGTACATGTCTGTATATATATGTGTATGTATGTATGTATACTTAAAAGAACTTGAGAAAATAAGGCTTCTCTGCTTCCCAGATCCAGGGGAGAAGGAACCTTAATGATAATAGTAACTGGTTCTCACACTGTGGACTTAGCCCGTTCCAGTCCTTGAAAAAGATATTTTACTTAGTTTGTGATTCAGGAATGCGGAAAAACACCTGTGCAGAATTTGCAATACCTTATCTCTAGACAAACTTCAGTTCATTCTGTTATTCCTAGGCTATTAAAAAGATTTATTTTTGCTTTGTTTTATTTTTTTAAAACACAATTGTATGTGTGTGTATATATATATGTATATATACATATATATATATATATGAAAGAAACCTCATTTTGGAAGGGCCACCTTGGCAGACTTTATAGACATTTATTGTGTGTGTGAGCAAGCATTTTAAAAATATTTATTTTCACCAAGGTCTACCTCATTTACTTCGAACCTTCCTCTTCCTTGTTACCATTGACAAAAAAAGCAAGGAAAACAAAACCTATTACACACTTGTATAGATAAGCAAAGCAAATTCCTTCACCTGCCATGTCCCCTGCAGAAAAATGCCTGAATCAGCATTCTTGAGTCTTATCACTTCTCTATCAGGAGATGGGTAGCATGTTTCATCATAAGGCCTCAGGAATTGTGGTTGGTCATTGTGTTGATCAAAGTGCCTACATTTTGGGGGCAGCTGGGTGGCACAATGGATAGAGCACTGTCTCTGGAGTCAGGAGGACCTGACTGATTTGAACTCGGATTCAAATCTGGCCTCAGGTGTGACCCTGGGCAAGTTACTTAATCCCAGCTGCCTCCCCGAAAAGAAAAAAAAGTTATTTAAAGTTCCTATATTTTTCAGAGTTGTTTGTCTTTACTTTATGTTGCTATTATATAAACTGTTCTCTTGGTTCTGCTCCCCTGAAACCATCCCCTTCATCATTTTTTACAGTACAGTATATTATATTCCATCACATTCGTATACCATAACTTGTTTAGCCTTAACCCATTTGATGGGCACCCTCTTAGTTTCCAATTTTTGCCACCACAAAAAGATCAGCAAGCATTTATTAAGTGCCTATTGTGTGCCAAGGAATGTGCCTGGGATACAGAAAAAGGCAAAAAACAAACAAACCCGGCCCAAACAATCAGATCTAATGGAAACAGACTGATTTATATTCCAGCACTTACCACAGTGCCTGGCATATCGTAGTTGCTTAAGTGTTTACTGGATGGGATTATTTCTGACAGTTCCTAAGAGTCTTGTAGACTGGCATGAAGTCCTATTTATTAGCCCGGAATCCAACTTATAAGAGAAGGCTGAGGTTTTATAAACCTTTCTCTTGGGCTTCTGGAGCAGAAGGTTTGAAAGCTTTTTTGTGTATCATTGGACCTCTGGTAGTCTGGGGAAGCAGTTGGATCCCTGCTCTGAGCAATATTTTTAAATATGTGAAATACATAGGATTACAAAGGAAACCAATTATATTGAAGTACCATTGTCAAAATATTTACAAGTTCGTTAAGCCCAGGCTAAGAGCCCTTATTGCGCAGATTGTAAACAGTTCACTCCAATTACACTTTTTATGTTAAAATTGTAAATCAAGAACAGATTGTTTAATGGATAAGTAAAGATTGATTTATAGTATTAAATCATGAGAAATCAGTAACATATAGAGGCTACACTATTTCAAAAATGTTTCTATTTACTTAAAACAGGAAATTTCTCTATTAGAATTGCCTTTAGATCCAGTTTGAGTTGTGAAGAAACCTCACGGGATGACTGGAAACAGCAATCTACCTTCCTTCTCTCTCTTCAAACAGGCTTCTGAATAAACCTGGATCTTCAAAATCCAAACCTATTTGGAGTTTCCCTTTTGATTCTCCTTCCCTTAGCAGAGAGATGGCTGGCTTAAAATTTTTTACTAGAGAATTAAAGAGAAAAGTAAAATAAAATAAGACAGTATGACATCCTTATTTACAGAAGCATAGAGATGATTTGTCAGTCAACTAGCATTTTTTTTGACTAGGTAATGGGGTTAAGTGACTTGCCCAGGGTCACACAGCCAGTAAGTATTATGTGTCTGAGGCTGGATTTGAATTCAGGTCCTCCTGAATCCAGGGCTGGTGCTCTATCTACTGTGCCATCTAGCTGTCCCCTCAACTAGCATTTATTAAGCACCTACTATGTTACTGGCACTGTGTCTTAAGTGCTGGGGGTACAGAGAAAGGCCAAACAAACAGAAGCAAATCTCAGTCCCTGCTCTCATGGGCTCTCAGTTTAATGTAATTCTATTTAAAAGTTTTCCCTCTATTCTTTTCCCTTGAATAATTTCTGATATATGGAAAACCAATCATATTTGGTAGCTGTTGTTTTTCAGTCATATCTTACTCCTTGTGACCCCATTCTGGCCTTTCTTGGCAAAGATATTGCAATCCTTCGCCATTTACTTCTTCAGTTCATTTTACAGATGAGGAAACTGAGGCAAACAGGGTGAAGTGACTTGCCCAGGGTCACACAACTAGTGTCTGAGATGGAATTTGAACTCAGAAAGATGAATCTTCCTGACTTCAGAGCCAGTGTTCTATCCACTGCACCACCTATCTGCTCTATCTAGTAGCTACAACCTTAGTAATTTAGACCAATTTGCTAATTTTCCAAGAGGAAACTGAATGCCCAAGAAATGTGACTTTAATTAACTCACTAAACAGTTGTAGAAACTGGACTAGAACTTGGTCTTGCGAAGTAAATATTTTGCAAAAGAAGATACTGATCTACCCTTAATTTTAAAGATAATACTGTATTTAATTACCGATGCTATTAGAGTGCTGTGAATGATTTTCTTCTTGCCACATCCTGCTTGGTAACTTAATTATATGATTTGTAATTACTCACCAACACCTATGATTTAAATCACAACACTAAAAAATTGCCACATAACTAATTACTTTGAGAACAAGATAAGTCTTTTTTCTAGTTTTATAGAACCATGTTCTTACAGTACTTTGGTTATGCCATTATCAGATTACAACCTTTCATACCTTATAGAGAATTATGAGCACCTGACAAATTAAATGATCTGTTCGACTGTATTTGGTTGTCACTGGTTATCTATGTTAAGTTTTTGTTCTTTGACATTTGGCAGAAGGACCTTGGATTCTAGCTGAAGTAATATTGTTGTAGTGACAAAGTTAGAGGAAATAGTTTTCTTAAGTTGCCACCAACTTCAAAAGCATGGTATGTGTGATCTGAAACTTGTTAAAATAAGATTTGGAACGCCTGAGTTCAGATCCTGGCCTTGCTACTCAGTAGTTGTGGGAGCTTAGACAGATCACTTTCCCTATCTGTAAAAATGAGTTTGTTGAACTAAATGTCCCTCCCAGCTCCAAATTGATGAACCTTCATATTCATTCTTGTACTCATTCTGCTCCTCTTTGCTTTCCCAAACCATTGTATTCCCTCTTGCCCCTTACTGTTTTTTACAGTCTTGATATTATAGTTATCCATTTCAACGGTATCCACCCTCAAATTCCTTGCTCCCCTTGCTCCATCACTGCTTATTTCCTTCCAAACTTTCCCCAATGAATTGCATTCAACATTTGCCTTCTGGGTGCTACTGAAAGAAGTCCCACAACTTTGTTGACTGGGGCCACTACAGACTTGTCATCGAATCTCAATGGAGCCCTCAATAACGTATGGCAATCCTGTTTGTCAATTGCGGATTGACTTCCTATCAAAACTCCCCACTGTGTCTGTTCAAAACACCCATACTCTCTCTTTCCTGACTTCAGCAGGGTTCCTCGACTCATACTTTACTGAGAACATTGAGACCATCCATTATGAATTTTACCCTGGTTCCACAACCTCAGAGCTCTTCAATATCATCTCCCAATTTTCCCTTCCTTTGCCCTGGTTTGTAAAAGAAGATAGTTTTTTCCAGCCAAGTGCCCTTAATCTCACCCCTCACCTCTGTAATTTTCAATTTCCTTTCATTCACTCTCCTTCCTTGTTGCTTACAAAGGTGCCCAGGCTTCCCCTTTCTTAAAAATCTTTCGCTTGAGTCTGCCTTCCCATCAAGGTAGCATCCCTTCAAGGCCAAACTCCTAGAAAAAATTTCCATCCTTGATGCCTCTACTTCTTCACATCCTGTTGTATTCCCAAGCCCTTGAATCCCAGAAACCAGGTCCTCCCTTTGCCACTGGTGACCCCAATTTAAGTCACCATTCTTAATTGCTTTAACCAGTGGCCTTTGCCCAGTCATCCTTCTTGACCTTTCAGTAACTTTTGAAACTAACCATTTATTATTCCTGGATTCTCTTTTCTTCTTGGATTTTCCTGACATTGCTTTCTTCTCATTTACTCCTTATAGGTCTTGAGTGTTCCCCAGTTTTGGTTTTTTTTTTCTGGAGCATGATTCATGTCCTGCCTCTTACATTTGGGTATACCCTAAGGCTTACTCCAGTACTTTGCTTTATTTTCTCCTACTCTGTCTCATCAACTTTCCATGGGTTCAGTTATCATCTCTATGCAGATGATTCTCAAATCTACATTTTTTCCCCTCTGCCTCTCTGCTGATTACCACTTGCCTATTGAGCATCCACCTGCATCTTAAACTCAGCATGCCCCAAAATGAAATCATGGGTCCCCCCCCACAAAGCCCTCTCTGTCTCCTAACTTCTCTATTTTTGTTGATTCAAGTTAACAGGCATTTGTTAAGCACTTACTATGGGCCAGGCACCATCCTCCTAATCACCCAGGTCCTCAACTTTAAAGTCATCCTCAACTCTTATTCTCAGAGGCTCTCTCTATCATATGGAATCAGTTGCCCGGTTCTTCCTCAGCAACATCTCTTTAAACTATCCCCTTCTCTTTACTCATAAAAACTGTCTCTCAACTCCCCTTTAATTGATCTTATGCTGCCCACCCCATCCTTTGTCTACCCAGCTGCCAAATGGATATTTCTCAGGTGCAGGTCATTCCTCAGTTCAAGGAGCTTACTTGTCTCCGTATTGCCTTTAGTATAAAACACAAACTCCTTTGTTTGGCACTAAAAGTCCTTTACCGTCTGGCTCTGATTTATCTTTGAATACTGATTTCATATTCCATCCATGAACTTTCTGTTCCAGCCAGATTGGCCTACTGGATGTTCAGCAGATGTAGCATTCCATTTCCCACCTCTGTTCTTTTGTAGTAGCTATCCTCCATGTTTGTATGATCTCCTTTCCTCATCTTCACCTCTTGGATTGTCTGGCCTCTTAATAATCAGCTCAAGCCCTTCCTCTTAAAGGATGTCTTTTCCAACCCCTTAGAACTCCTCTCCCCCTCAGCCCAGTACATATCTGCCTATTTGTGTAGTTTCCCAGTTGGTCAGATGTAAGCTTTTGGAGGTCAAGGACTATTTAATTAATCAATCAGTAAGTATTTATTAAATGCCAACTATGGGCCAAGCACTGTGCTAGGTGTATAGATTTTGTCTTCGTATCCCTAGTGCCTAAGATAAAGCTCAGCACATAGTAAGGATAGTAAAGATTTAATAAGTACTTGTTTGAAGGATAGTAGATTTAGGGACCCTCAAGGGGCCAACTAGCCCAACTCTCTCCTTTTACAGGTGAAGAAACTGAGGCAGGCTGGGAGAGGTGAGTGATGTCACTACATAGGTAACATAAATATCCGAAGCAGATTTTGATTTTTTGACTACTTAGTGGTATATATTTGATAACATCATACAGATATCAGGATGGGGATGCAATTTCTTCTGTCAGGGAAGAGACAACAAATAATGTTTTTATGGGTTGTTTTTATTTTCAAAATAATTAAGAGAACCTAGAATTTTCATTCATAGATAGCAAAGCACCCTGGTCTCCAAAGTTTTTGATCCTGCAGCCTTATCAGTAAAACTTTTTTGAGTACGCACCTTCAACATGTGTATATTTATAAAGTAGATACATGTTCTATTGTACTACTATATTATGTACATTATAAAATATACATAAAATAGGAAGGAAAAGGATGAAATAAGAGTAAAATAGTATTTTAAAAATATTTTTATTTGATTTGATATATTTTTGTTCTTGAGCAACAAGATTGAGTATGCTTATTTAAATTTTAAAAGCTTAAAAATCCGTGTGCATGTCTTGGGGGAATAGGGCAGACTCTTATAACAGCTGGGTAGAGATGGGCAGCTCTGCTTTGTTTCTGTCATTCATTATCATAGTTTCATTCTCTCCAAGCAGTGATCCTAGTTAGTGATTAATCACTCAGTTAATTTGGTCCACGCAGCTAGTCAAGCAGGTGAATTTCTCTTACTTTAGATAGGCACAACAATTAAGTAATAAGTCAGTCAACAGAACAGCTTTTCAGCAGGAGTCTTTTTCCCCTGTGCATAGTATTTACCATGTGCAGTGCCAAAACAACTAGCAAAAGGGAATTTTCTGTGACTTCCATTCGGCAGAAAATTTTGAATATCATCATTCCGTTCTTCTTGATTTTGGGGACATTTTGGTAACCTTACTAACAGAAGATGATATTTTTATAGTATGCTGAAGTTTATAAAATGTTTTAATACATTACCCAGTTTGATTTTTACAACAACTCTCTGATGCAGAGATCTACAAATATCCTCATTTTGCAATGAAGCAGTTTGACATTTCCATGCTCACAGATTCCTTAATGATAAATTCATCCGTAAAATGTGGATAAAATAAGAGGACATTCTGTTCTGGCTCTAGTTGTCACCATTGAGGATGACCTGGTTGCGGATGATCAAGGAGTGAAAAGCTGGCTGTTGTCTGGTATGCATCTTAGATTTAAGAAGAACAAGTTTCGATTGGTTCAGCTGAAGAATAAGTAGAATTTTGTGGACCATAATTGTACAGAGAACATCATCTCAGAAAAGCTGGTAGGCTCTTGAGTGAATTCCTTAGGGCCCAAAGGGAAATCAACAATTCTGATAAAGAAAAGAAAGAGATCTAAAGAGATCTGTGCAGATACAGAGAAAACTCACTAAGCAGCTTTGCTTTTTAGACTTGTACTGAATTGGGAAGCAAGGGCATATAGTCCTGTATGAATAGTGTTAGGAGTACTAGAACTCAGAATGAAGCTTCTAAGGAAAGTTAACGATAGCAAAGAAGACTTTAAAAAAACAATTAGAGCAAAAGGGATAGGACCATTGCTTGGAGATGATGACTGTAATAATAGATGACAGAAAGAAGGCAAAACTGCCCAACTCTTTGTGTCCGGACTTTTTTTTCCTGCCAAGAATGATCTTTGATTTTTGTGATGAAAAGGACAGAACAAGAAAGGCAAATTAGAAACGAACATCTAAGATAAACTGGGAGATTTAAGAGAGCACCTTGGGGCAGCTAGGTGGTGCAGTGGATAGAGCGCCGGCCCTGAAGTCAGGAGGACCTGAGTTCAAATACGGCCTCAGACCAAACACTTGACACTTACTAGCTGTGTGACCCTGGGCAAGTCACTTAACTGCAATTGCCTAAAAGCAAAAAAAAAAATAAAAAAGAGAGAGCACCTTACTCCTGATGGGTTCAAGTTATAAAGCCTAGATGTACATCCCAGAGTACTCAAAGAACTAGTGTGTGTGATTGTTAGAGTTATCAGCGATATTTGTAAATTTAAGACAGGAGAAGGGTACTGTAGAACTGGCACAAAACAGTTTTCTTGGTTTTCAAAGGGAAGCGTTGTCAAAGTATGGGTTAGTGAATTTGACTTCAGTTCCTGGTAAAATTCTAGTGTGTAAAATTAAAGGATGGTTAGAGACTATCCTTAGGAGCAGCTAGGCCTCAGACACAGACGCTGTGTGACCTTGGGCAAGTCATTTAACCCTGTTTGCCTCAGTTTCCTCATCTGTGAAATGAGGTGGAAAAGGAAACCACTCCAGTATCTTTGCCAAGAAAACCCCAAATGGAGTTCAGCTCACAAAGAGTTGAACATGACTGAAAACAACTGAACTAATAACACCAACAACTAGAGACTATCTAGCAAAGGAAATAGTGATCATAAAGATCATGGCTTCATTGACAGACTTAGCTCATTTCTTTTCTTGACAGGGTCACTAGACTGATAGTTCAGCAGTGTTCCACCTAGGTTTTAGCCAAGCATTTGACAAAAAGTTTCTCATTTTATTCCTGTGGAAAAGTTGGAGATAAGTGAACCTGAGTTTAGTCATAACTGATCGAATAGTCAGACTCCCAGAATAGCCATTAATATTTCATTGTCAGCTTGGAAGGAGGACCTGGTCTCTATTGGAATGTCCTGTCCATCTGTTCTTGGCCTTGTCCTATACCATACATATTTTTTTTAGCAGCATTTGGATATAGACACAGCCAGTGGCATTGAGACATTCATCAGATTTGCAGATGGCACGAAGCTACTAGGTGCAGCTAATGCTTTGAATAACAATCAAAAAAAGATCTCAACAGGCTAGAATGCTGGGCTGAATATGAGAGGGCGAAATTTAAGAGTGATACGTTTAGACTTATGTTTAGGTTCACGAAATCAACTTTATAAGGTATGAGATGGGGAAAAGGCTTGACTACACAAAAATTGGTCAGAAAAATGGGGGTTTTAATGAACTGCAGACCTAATGAGTTCATAGTGTAATATAGAAATCCAAAAAGGAAATGTGATTTTTTTTCCAGCTAGGCAGTGGGGTTAAGTGACTTTCCCAGGTTCACATAGCTAGTAAGTGTCAAGTGTCTGAGATTGGATTTGAACTCAGGTCCTCCTGACTCCAGAGCTGATGTTCTATCCACTGCGCCACATAGCTGCCCTAGGAAATGTGATTTTTGGGCTGCATTAAGGAGTATAGCTTTTGGGAATAGCAGTGATACTTGTGCTGATACAGAGTATGCTGTGCCTGGGTCAGAACTCATTTGGAATATTGTGTTCAGTTCTGGATGCCATATTGGAGGAAGGACATTGATAAAACTGACAGCAGGAGGGGGCTGACAGAGGGCTTTGAGATTATTTGAGCATCATTTGAAGAACTAAGTATGTTTAGTTTGAAGACTTGTCAAGAATCTGAAGGGCCATCATGTGGAGGAGGGATTGGATTTGTTTTCTTTGGTCCCTGAGAGGAGAAGGAGAAGAGGAAGAGGAGTGAGTGGGAGTGGTGAAGAGGCAGGTCCAGGCTCTCTGAAAGTCTCCTCCACCCTGTTGGAAGTGTTCAACCAAAAGCTCCCTGACCAGTTGTCCAGTGTATTTTAGAAGGAATCCTTGTTCAGCAATGGATTAGAGTAAGTTGTTTTTGAGATACCTTCTTACTCTGAAATGCTATGGTTTTGTGAGTCAGGAACGTGGGTTCAAACCCAGGTTGTCAGAGTATGGATGTGTCTTGATTTCTGTGAGTTTCATTCAGTGCCTGTCTTTCTTTCTTTCTTTTTTTTTTGTGAGGCAGTTGGGGTTAAATGACTTGCCCTGAGGGTTATGTGTCTGAGTCTGGATTTCAATCAGGTCCTCCTGACTCCAGAGCCAGTGCTCTATCCACTGTGCCACCTAGCTGCCCCGCCTTTATCTTTTAAATTATAGATGGTATTTGCTTTCTCACAGGGTTGAGGCGGAAAGAACTTTGTATATCTTAAGATGCTCTGTTAAGTTGTTTTAAAGTGTATTTCAGTTTAAATATGTAATTCTCTTGTCTGTACTTTGAAAAACCTTTTATGATAATGTGGCAATGAATATGTTTTACTGCCAGAAAAAAAAGGTCTTGTAAGAAAATATTTGTTTTGGAATGATGCTTCTCTGCGTTTATGACCTTTGTATTTTGATAATTACATATTACAGAAGAGCAGAAACTGTGTATATGTATGTTTAACCTTCTGGAGTTCCCAACACATGTATGCTTTCCGGCTTTACCAGCTTATTTTAATAGAGTGCTCCCTACCTGGCAGAAATTATGACTCGGAAACATCTGAAACACTCTCTTTGTAAATGTTTCTGAAAATGAGATGGTTACTAGAACTTTTAAATATATATGGGAAAGACTCATTTTTGACAACCATTTTTCAGACTTGGTATTTAAAAAGAAAGATGTTATTTGTAGGTAATATTTAGCAATATTGAAGTTTATCATGGCATTTGCCTCTTGCATATATTGTTGTACGACTGGAAATGAAGGCAATCCTGACTTTGCTTTTTCGACTCTTAGCGATTGTATATTCCCACTGATGAAATCTCAGATCTTTGTAAGTATCAAAATAAGGAAGACAATTGAATATATATGTGTGTGTGTGTGTGTGTGTGTGTGTGTGTGTGTGTGTGTGTGGTGTGTGTGTGTGTGTATACACACACACATATGTACACATAATTCTAAGCAATCCATTTGTGTTTTTGTGAGCAATCATAGTGTAAAAGCTTTTGGAGGACAAAGAGTCTGCCATTTCTCCACGGATAAAAGTGACTTGGAAAACAATATGCCTTATCTAAGAGGAATAGTTTTCTATGTTTGAGTGACAAGCTTCCCTATAATAGCATTTATACAGAATTTTCATATGCTGTCTTTGAAAATGTACTTTCCAGTGGTAGCTAGAAACCATCACATGACTAAAAATCCTGCCCATCTAATTCCTTCATTGTTACAAATAAGGAACTATATCTCTTACACATTCCTTTTTAAAAAAATTTAACCTTTGACTAAAATTGCACTTTTTCTTTCTCGTTATATTTGTGAGTGATAAGTAAATTTAAAACCTCTCATTTATTGGTTTTTTAGTAGTTCTGTGATTTCAGTGGTGTAGGGTAGCTCTTCTCTTCACCTGTGCAAATAGCAAACCCCATCTTCTGCTTTTTGCCATGTAGAACTCTTTGTCCGTGGCTTCTTATCAATTCTTCGATGCCCTGGAGTCTTTTCTTCTTTTTATTTTGGTGTCTTAGATGTGCCAGTTTGCTCCATGGCTGTCCATAAACAGACGCATTGGTGTTCCTTCTCAGTATAGTGACTTGACAAGTTACTCTTTTTTAGTGATGGGTATCTTCAGTGTTATCTTCTATGCCCCTAAACATTCGTTATGGCTTTAGAGTTAAAGGAGAACTGAAGAGTTCAGCTAGTCCAACTTCTACATTTGCGTATGAGGAAATTGAGGCCCAGAGAGAGTACACGTCTTGCTCAAGGTCCCAAGTAGTAAATGGCCAAGCTGGAATTTGAACCCAGATCCTTGACTCTACTTGAAACATTGAGCCAGCCTCCGTGTATGCAGTCTGTTGTCAATAATACACAACACCCTTTGGATATTTGTACTATCATATGGATGGTGATTAGACCTATGATACCATTGGTTTAGGGAAATCCCAGGTGAGAAAATTTCCTCCATCAAAAATGCAGGTCATCAGCTTTTCTGCAACTTACACTCTTAGATAATCCAGAGCATAAGGGTGATACAACCTGTGTATGTCTGAAATGGGCCTTGAAATCCAGGTCTTCTAGACTTCAAGTCTGGCTTTCTATCTGCTATGTCATGTTGCCTCTTGAGATTTTAATTATCCTAACTTAATAAATATAGTTAGAATCTGTCAGCTTGATAAAGTGGAAAGAGTACTTAGAAGGAGAGACCGTGTTTGAATCTACCTCTGACATTCATTTTGTCACCTTTGGGCAAGTCACTTAACCTCTTTAAACTTCAGTTTCCTTATCTGTAAGGCATAAATGGGCATGAAATTTCTTTATCTGTAAAAGGTACCTGCGTTACAATTGATGTGAGGATCAAATGCAGTAACGTATGTGAGGAAGGGTTTTATAAACCTCAAGACACCATGAATGTCTGCTATGTGAGGATATAAATTCAATTATAGATGTCAAATGTCATTTCCTTGTTTGGTGTTCTGTCATAGTTGGGAAAACAAAGGAAAGAATTGCTTTATAGAAAAACTGAGAAGACTCAATAGGCCCTGAAATCCAGAGAACAATACCTTCTTCCATATATGACTTCCCCTGGTACATAAGATCCTGGGTTTATTGCCAGGGTTTGGGTTTTTTTTTTTTAAGGTTTCCAGACCCTGGATGAAGGTAGGAAACCATGACGTCCAGGACAAAGGTCGAGGGGTTCCCCCAGCACTCTCCTAAACTTCCCCTGGTTCTCTATGCAGCCTTCTCTTGTCATTTTCTCACTTTCTCAGGCCCTTGTTCTGTGCTCAAGGGCACACCCCTTTAAATATGTAAATAGAGCTCTCTGTGTGCCTGTGCATGGCTTGTGAGACGGTCTTGGAAAGAGTTAGAGGCTGGGGTGAGGCCCCCGAGGTTCTAGTGATGGTGACAGATCTCCCTGCTGTGTTGCAAAGGGAGCTTTCTTTGCCCCACTCTTCTCTTGGGTGAACTGCCCTTCCTACCTGTACTCATACCTTCCCCTCCATCCTTCTGGATCAGAAGCAGTCCTTTCTGATCCCTCCTGTAAAAGGAGGCGAGATTTGGTGCTCCTGTGGAGCCTCAGAGCCCCTTCCCCAAAGGCTTCTTTCTTTTACTTTTTATTTCCTTGCTGCTGTCAGCCCTAACCCAGCCTCTGAGACACTTGGCATTCTACAGAAAAATGACCGAGGCATAGACAAAAATCTTTGTTGATCTAATTCACTGGAGAGGCAGCTTACAGCTGAACCTAGAGTAAAAAGATCTGAGTTCAAATTTAGCTCCATATACTTACTAGTTGTGTGACCCTGGGAAAGTCACTCAACCGCTGTCTGCCTCAGTTTCCTTAACTGTAAAGTGGGGCTAATATGTTTGCCTAACCTCGGTTTAGTCCACGTGACTCTAAATGCACCAGTTCATGCCTCTGTGCTTCTCATTCCTGTGTAAAAGACCCACTGCCCCTCCTGCTTCAGAGTTGTAGACCTCTGCTGCAGCTGCTCTCCCGCTTGCATGGCCAGGAGGACAACAGACGGTAAAGCTCCCATACGTTTACTGGCCCCACTGCTGACTCCACCTGCTCTTCTCTGGTCTCACCACGACTCTCACAGAGCCAGTGACCTGTTATAACACTGTCTTACAGCTTATTCAATGCTTAAAAGATATCATAGCATGTGGTTCCCACTCAGAATAAGAGAAGGGTTGTTTCATCACGCCACCTGTGGCTCCGTAGTTACTATCATTCTTGGGTTCCCTGTGGGGATGTGTCTCCTCTCCCCCTCTTATTATAATCAACAGTAATTTTTCCAAAGGCCTTTCCCACTGTTCTTTAGATCAAGAACTAACCATACTGTCGCAACTTTAATTTTCATTGGCAAGAATGGGACAACTTCTTGCTTCTGCATTTTCTCCCTGATTCCTTGGAGAGTGTACCTTGAATTTCAGGCATGCCAGGGAAGAAGAAAGCTTGAAGAACACTGCCGTAGGCCTGCTTTTCTCTCCATTATGTCTACGTCCCCTGGATTTCCTAGCAAAAGCATGGAGAATTAGCTTCATGGCTGAAGCTAAAGAGTCTGGACTGGAACATCTGGATTCCACTGTAGACAGAGAAGTCAGTGTTGGGTGAAGGGCACCTTGCTGAGTAGTCAGAGGGGCATGTTCACATGACAGAATCAGGGTAAGGACTTAATTAGCGTTGCCATTCCTACTGTTCCTGCCTATGAATTTTGGATCTTGGTGGGAAAAAGCCTATAATTAGTTGGGGTAAGTTTTGTGAAGCTATCCTCTGCATTCCAGGAAGTTTAAACCCTGAAGTGGTAGAGAAAGAGCTACTATTATCTCTTCCTCCCTAACCCAATACCCATATAATCCATACCAGGATGCAAATAGGTGCAGGGAAGTCATTTAACTCATTAGAAAGTTTTGGTGCAATTTTATAGAGACTCCTAAACTCTGGGACATGAAATATGTATATTATTAGTCTTACTGTAATTTTGGACATTTGTTGTATAATTTATTTTTGTAGAATGATAGATTTGGAGCTAAAAGATAATTTAGAAGTCATCTAGTTTGAACCCTTTATTTTACAGACTTGTAACTGAGGCCCAGAGAGATTAAGTAACTTGCCCAATATAGTGACAGAGCCAGGATTTAATTCCAGGTTTTCTGGCTCCATATTCACACTCTTTCTACCCCACTCTCTTCTTTGTATAATATCTATAATTCTAATATCTTCTCCCCACCACCACCTCCTTCCTTCCTAGGCAGCTTGATAGAGTGGATAGAAGCTTAGGTTCAGGTCCTGCTTCTGACATGTTCTGGCAGTCAGACCCTTAATCTCTGTGTTTCAAACAAGTCTCCAAGATAAGTTGCAGAACGTGTGCTGGCCTGCAGTGGTAGAAGGAGTATTTTACCTGGAGCCCATATGCACTCTATTGAGATTAAGTTGGGGAAAATGGTAACAGATTCTAGGAATATTCTGGGATTAAATTGACTTTGAGAGATCAGAATACAGTATGTATTGGGGGGGAAGGGCAGGGGAAGGAATTTAAGAGGAAGATGATAGAGAGAAAGGAAAAACAGGAAAAGTTGTTACTGATTCACCATGTGATATCCAGGAAAAACACACACACATCAGAGTTCATTATGTGTATCCTGCACTGGCAGGCCCAGTGAGATTTTCTTGGCTCATTTTACAATGGAACTAATTTATAGATATGACAGGGTGTGCTTTATTTCCTTTGAAAATGTTTTCCTAACTTAAGATGTTTCTTGGAGCACTTAACATGTGTACATATATAAGAATTCAGCAAAACATATAATAATACAAACATAAAGCAGTTTCAGTGGAAAATCATGCAGATTTATTGGAAATCAGAAGTATTCAAAGAGGGCCCTCTTGCCTTGATTAAATGAACCCTATCTCTGTAGATATACAGTTAATATCCTGGCAGCTTGGAGAGACCACTGGTCTTGAAGTCAGAAAGCCTTTGTTGACTGCACAGCCATGACTCGATCCACTTCATCTCCCTCAGCTCAGTTTCCCCCCTTTAAAACTAGAATCATACTTGTGCCTCGTGGGAGGTGTTATAAAGAAAGTGTTTTGTAAACTTCAGAGAGAGGTACAAATGTCAGATGATTCCCTGCCCCCTTTCCTAGGGTGACGACAGCCCTTTTCTATTTGTCTGAGCAAGCTTCCCTTCTCAGACTCGGCCTCCCATCTTTCTCCACAACGATTAAAACTCCCCATGTCCCTGCTTTTCAAAGGCATAGTAGTCTGACAGAGAAAACAGCCGTAGGAGGTGTCCCAAGATGCACATAATGACTGTTAAGACTTATTAGAACAAACAGTCCCTTGCTGTAAAGACTATAGTATATATAATGCTGGAAAGAATATTGACATCTTTTCATTGGCATGAAATGAAAGGGGACCTTTTCTACTAATTTTACTGTGAGACATAGATAGTAGGCACTTAATAAATGTTTATGGATTGATTGATGCCTTATACTCCCTGCTGGTGTAGATACTTTCCCAGGCGTCTTAGTCTTGTGTTCCTTCCTCTGCCATATGTTTGTGCTTTTTGAAAACCTGTGCATTCTACAAGTATTATCTTTGAAGTGTCAGCTGTTCCATGAAACCTTTCCTGCTTTTCCTGACTGTTGTGGTCTCTCCCGACTTTGAAACCTCTGTAGCACTTGACTGAATGAAAAAATCCATAATAAGTACGTGTGTTCCAGACACTACAGTGCTTGGGATGGGAATATAAGCAAGCAATACGATCCCTGATTTCAAGGAGTTTACATTGTATTAGAAGAAGACAGTTTACATGAAGAGGAGCTAGAGTTGGCTGAATGTCAACATAGTAGCATGGTTGAAAACAGCTGGAAGGTAGTAATGGCCTGGTTCTGGGCAGGATACCATGAAAGCTCACTATCAGGATTAGAGTTGGGCTTCAGGCAACTTGCCTTACTTTTTTCTTTGTGTTATAGTTATTTATGTATGTTGTCTTTCCCTTATCAGATTGGAAACTCCTTGAATTCAAAGATGGAAAATGATCCATCTTTTTAACTCTTCCTTTCTACATAATTTCTTGTATATAATTAGTACTTAGCAAATATTTGCTAATTTTAACTATAAATGGAAAATTAGTGATGAATGGTAGATTGCCTATAAATAAGTGCTAAGAAATTCAGCTTTATTGAGCTGGGAACAGCCACGGAATTTTTAAAGGAGAATGACTTGGGGAATTTGTTAGTAAAGGAGAGCTTAGAGAGGCTTGGTTACCTCACTTTATTGTAGACTGAGCAAGGTGATTAGGGCCTGGACTGAAGTAGTTACTGTGACAATGGAAAGAATTTTGCAGTTACATAATTAAAATGTACTGATGCTGGTGTAAATTGTCCTTGAATGTTGCTGTAGGAGGCTGAAACTTAATCCAGGTGAGTAGGATTAGCAAGAAATTGATATACTCCTAATAATTGATTGAGGGAGAGGGAATAAATGTTAAGCTGAGAATTTTTTAAAAGAACACAGGAAAATGTAGTTAGGTTTTTTTTATGCAGTTACAATCATTGCATAAAATAATTGGTATTTTTAGTCAAAGAAAAAGGATCCTGTTAACTAATCATCCAACATTTATTAAGTATCTACTATATGTCAGGTACTGGGGGAAAAATAAAAGTCCATTACATTCTAATAGGGGGAGAGAGCATGAACCCATAAAAATACACACTGGGTAACTTCATGGAGTGAGACAGTAACAGGGCAGATCAGGAAAGGCCTTAAGTGGGAGGAATTATTTGACCCAAGCTTTTGTCAAAGGAAACTAGGGACTCTTAGAGGGGGAGATAAGAGAGGTAGTAGGGTCAAACTGTGCCCTATCCATATTTCTCTCCCCTTTCTCATTTCCCCCACAATTGGCTCAATAGAACCATGAAAAGAACTTCAGAATCAGTTTCAGAATTTAAGGGATGGGATTCAGATCTTGACTCTGCCACTAACAAGTTGTATGACCTTGGGTAAGTCAGTATACCACCAATATCCTGATTTGATGATCTTGAAGGTCTTTTTCAGCTCTAATATTCTGTGGTTCTGTGTATTAAATGATTTTTATTGCAGATTTACAGAATAATTGTCCAGTAGCATTGTAGTTGACATCAATCAAACAACAAGCATTTATAAAACACCTCTTATATACCAGGCCTGAGGAATTTAAAGAGAAAAATGAGACAGTTCCTGCCTTGAAAGTAGTTCATATTTCTAATAGGGAGCTAGAACATGCCACATAGAACAGTGGCCAGGGGAGGTAGTTTTGGTCTAGGCTGTCAGAGGAATTATAAGTAGAGTCATAGGGCAATAGATTGTCATCTTTTCCAGTAGCAATTAATTTGGTGATTATTGTCAAAGCCAGGGGTGGGGGTGGGGCAGGACTGGTGGTAATATGTAGTGACAGAGCAGTCAATAAAGAATAGCATTCTAGGTAAGTCCTGATGTCCTGGTGGATGACTGGTTAGGATGTGAATCATGGTCGATCTTGTACTGGAGAGGGAGAGAGAGAGAGACAGAGAGAGAGAGAGTGTGAGTGAGTGTGTGTGTGTGTGTGTGTGTGTGTGTGTGTGTGTGTCTGTCTGTCTGTCTGTCTGTCTTGGAAGGGGGTATCTTAACTCAGATACTAGCCAAGATCACTCAGCCCCAAGTCCAAGTCTTAAGATTGAGTGAATCTCAGTGTGCCCTTCGATGGAGGCCCTGGCATCAAAAGAATCTCTGTACCTGGAGAGAAGAACTGGTCAAGTTCTTATTTTTATTTGTCTTTTTTTTCAGCTTTTCTTTTCACCCCACCAACCTCTCCACAATTGACTCATTAAGAAAAAGAAAACCTTCATAAGAAATATGCTTAGATAACATATTCATCGTCTCCAAAAATTGTCTCATTCTACATTTTAATTCCATCACATTTCTGTTAGATTAGTAGGTGGCATGGTTCATCATCAGTTCTCTGAAATTGCAGTTTGTCATTGCATTGATTAGAGTTCTAAAGACTTTCAAAGTTGTTTTTCTTTATAATGTAATTATATATTTTTCTAATTCTGCTTATTACACTTTGCATCAGTTCATAGAGGTCTTCCCAGTTTACTCAGAAACTGCCCATTTTTTCATTCTTATGGTTTAATAATATTCCATTATATTCATATACTACATTTGTTCAGCTATTCTCCAATAACTGGGTCACTTCTTTAGTTTTCAGGTTTTCTCTTCTGTAAAAAGAATATTTCATATATATGGGTACCTTTTCTCTTTCTTTGATCTCTTTGGGGTATATATCAAGTAGTAGTATTGCTGAATCAAAGGGCTGTTTGCCATAGTTAGACCTTTGAAGGCATAATTCCAAATTGCTTTCCAAATTGACTGTCTCAGACACATCAGTGTGCCTGTTTTCCAGCATCCCCTCCAACATTTATCATTTTCATCTGATGGGTGTGAGATAGAATTTGAATGTCTGTAATCTGCATTTCTTAAATTATTAGTGATTTGGAGCGTTTTTTCATGTAGTTGTTGATAGCTTGGATTTCTTCCTTTGAAAACGGCCTATTCATATCCTTAGCTCTATCAATTCTTATAAATTTGAATCGGTTCCTTACATATCTCGGAAGTTTTTCTGTATCAGAAAAATTTGTTGCAAATACTTTTTCCCAGTTACTGGTTACCCTTCTGGATTTAAACACACTGTTTTTTTTTCAAAGACTTAAATTTTATGCAAACAAAATTGTCCATTTTATCTTCTGTGATCCTCACTATCCTTTGTTTGGTCATGAACTCTTCCTCTATTCATACATCAGCTAGGTATTTTCTTCTGGTTCCTCTATAATTTGCTTATGATGATATCTTTTATGTCTAAATCACAGATCCATTTGGAGTTTACTTTGGCATGCACTATAAGATTTTGGCATAGACGTAATTTCTGCCGGATTACTCTTAAGTTTTCCTAGCATTCTTTGCCACATAAAAATGAGTTCTTAACCCCAGTAACTGGCATCTTTGTATTTATCAAATACTATTCTGAATGTTGTATACCTTAACTAGTTCTACTGATTTAATCTCTATTTTTAAAAAAACTAGTAACAAATCATTTTGATGATTACCACTTTGTAGTATAGTTTGAGATCTGGTACTGCTAGCCCTCCTTCTTTCCCATTGTTTTTCATTGCTTCCCTTGAAATTCTTAAACCTTTAATCCTTCCAGATGAATTTCTTTGTTGTTTATTCTAGCTCTATAAAATAATCCTTTGGTAGATTGATTGCATATTGGTATGGTAGCTTATTTTACTTATTATAGTTAACAATTCACATTTTTAACTTTATTGACTTGACCTAGCCATGAACAATTAATGTTTCCCCTCATTATTTAGGTCTCTATTTCTATAAAGACTGTTTTTAGTTGTATATTTCTAGGTGTGTCTTAGAAGGCAGACTCCCAAATATTTTATGCTTTCTGTAGTTATTTTGGATGGAGTTTCTCTTTGTATCTTTGTACCCCACTTTCTCCTGGGTTGCATTAGTAATATGCTGGAATGCTAATGATTTGTGTGTATTTATTTTATATCTCACAACTTATAGTTTCAATTAATTTTTTTATTTGACTCTAGAGTTTTCTGTGTAAGTCATCATATTAGAAAAAAAATCATAATTTTTTTACTTCTTTGCTTTGTTATTCCCTGGATTTCTCTTTCTTGTCTTATTGGTATAGCTAGCATTTCTAGCACTGTGTTAAATAGTTGTGGTGATAACGGACATCCTTGGTTGATCCATTAGAAAACTTTTCTGTTACATAGATATTGGCTCTTGGTCTTAAATAAACATTATTTACTATCTTAAGGAAAAGTCCATTTATTTCTATGCTTTTGTGTTTTTAAGAGAAATGGAAGTTGGGTTTTGTGAAAAGCCTCTTTAGCATTTCTGTCTTCATGTTATTTTAACTATTTGTGTCATTAATATAGTTTATTATGTTTATACTATTGAATCAGTCCTCCATGCCTAGTAATAAACCTAACCTGGTCATCATGTATAATCTTTCTAATATGTTTCTGCATTTGCAATTTGCTAATATTTTATTAAACATTTTTGTGTCTGTATTCATTAAAGATATTGGTCTATTTTTTTGTTTTTGTTTTTGTTTGTTTGCTTTGTATCTTATCAGAACAAATTTATCAAACATTTGTGAAATTCCTGCTATGGACAGAATAACATGTTAGATAGGGGACAAAGTTTAGATAAGAAATCATCCTTGTTTTCATGGAGCTACTATGATAAGACAGAGATAACTGTAATATACCTCATGACACGATGAATGCCTTAACAAATCAGAGGGCTGCATAAAGTCCAAGTAGGAATGTCAAAACCACATGAAATGTCCAACAGTTATCAATAACACGGGTATTAATTGATTCATCAGCATATACTTGTGAGGCATTCATGCTTTGAGAACCTGATTGTTTTGAGTTGGTGCAGAGGCAGAATTAGTTGTGTTGGCCAAGAGTTTTTTCTTCCTGCTTCTGTTTTGTAGGTCAGAACTAGCACTCCTTAGGGATTTGATTAGTCTGAAGATTTCTTGACTCAAAGATAGATGAATCTCTTTGTTCCTAAGCCGGTTCTAGTTTGGGTCCCATAAAACGCAACTTTGTCCTGCCACCTTGGAGAGTGTCCCAGCTACAGAGCCCTACAATTGGGGATGTAGGTGCAGCACCTTTCCCAATTACATTGACAGCTGTCACAATTAACTTCAGTTTCATACTGACTCTTCAAGCCAAATACATTCATTTACCAGTCGACCTCCATCCTGATTGCATTTCTTTCAGACTCCTGAGGGATTTTGTTCCCTTACTTACTCCTCTTCCTCTGTCTCTCCCTCCCTACTGACTTATTCCTTTAGTATTCATACATGTCCAGATTTTTCTCCATTTTGGAAAACTTTGTGTTGATTCTGCTGACCACTAGATATTGTCTTATTTCTCTTCGCTGCAGAATGGCACCTGCTACTTACATATCCTTATTATCTATTCCATTTTTAACCTCTGGCAATCTGGTTTCCAGTACCTCTATTGAATTGCAGTTTAAAAGATCTAATACTATGCTTATGACAAATCTAAGAGTGGTGTCTTACTTGATTTTAATTTCCTTGTTGTCTGTGTTATTTGGCACGGTTGTGATCACTTGATCCTTTTTTGTAACTCTCTAGATTTCATTTTCTTGATGCTGTACTTTGTACTTAATCTGCATCTGTAACCATTTCATATCAGCTTGATACTTTGACTCTTTTTTCTCCTCTGTCTCCTAACCACGTATTCCCCCAAAGCTCAGTCCTTAGCCCTCTGTTCTTCTCACTTCGTATTTGTTCCCTTTGGTTCAATAAATCTCCTCTAGCTAGGTTTTAACAATTAATGTTCTATATTGATAATTAAAATCTAGATATTTTATCAAGTCTTTGCTCCTGTGTTTTTCAGCACAGAGCACGCATATAAATGAATGATCTAATATCATATCCAACTCAGTGTAAGCAAACCTGAGTTCATCCACAGTGCCTTCCTTGCCCAACAAAAAGCTGTAAAACGTCTTCTCCCCAAGTTGGCTATTGTCATTGATACACTTCTAGTCCATTCAAATTTGGGAATAGTAGAAACATTCTTTGGCTCCTTCCTCAAACCTCTCTGTTTAACCAGTTGCCAAGTCCTGTGGAAATTTGTTTAAAATAGCTTTCTTGTTTACCTGTCCCTTACTTTCCATCACATCCTTCATGCCTGGACTATTTCAGTTGTCTCTTAAACTACTTTTCCAACTTTTATTCTCTTCCCCCTGAAGATCATTCTGCAGAGCAAACAAAGCAATACCAGTTTCATCATGTTAATTCCTTTTTCAGAAATCTGTAACTGCTACAGATGTTCTATCATTTCTCCATCTGGAAGTCAAGGTTTTTTTTAATATGACCTCAGTCTAATCTCTAGAAGACAGAATATAAAAGGGTTTTTTTTTTGATGTTGCTAAATTCTATTTTTTTTTCTTTTTGTTAAAGGTTGCATGATGGAATTTGAATGTTTTCCCAAGAAACTTTATGTTTTGGATCAGTATTATTGAATTTGTGTAATATTGGAAACTACTTCAGACTCTTTTTTGTGGTGTCCTTTTGAGACATTTAACCCAAAGAGGCTGTACCATGGACTACAAAGAGAGCTGCCCAAGTGTTAGCATCCCAAGCTCTGATGAACACAGGGAGAAAAAAAAGAGGTTCACTGTAAGTATGTATATTAACTTGAAGTGTATGGAAAATAATTGAATAGACAAAAGTTTGGAAAACTATATTTTATAGTCCAAGTATTGTCTTATTACAAGAAAACGATCTTTTAAAAATTTGTCTAATGGAACATACAACATTGTTCTTAGAATATGCAGTAGTACTTTGCTAGCATAAGCTAAAGAACGAAGGCTTTAGAAATCATTCAGAGCTCAATTGCATATATTTGTGGCTCCCTTGATAATAATACAAATGGAACCTGTTTTGTTCTCCTTTACTCGAAGTTAAACAAGGACTTTGCTAAGCAAAAGTGTAGAGTCAACAGGGGCTTCTGGCCTATCTTTTAAACTTTGTTGGTAATCTTTCCTCCTACTTGAAATAGACATTCTCATCTTCTCTGTTAAAAATGAGAGAGGATCTGTGGGCGGTCATTTACTTATTTGTGGTGGGACAGTTTACATTTTATTTTGTGACTAATATTTGTTTGTGGCATCTGTTTCTACTGTTGACGCCTTCATTCTTTTAGTCACCAACCCCTAAAAATGTGGTGTCATCTGCAGCTTGTCCTTAGCTGTCAGATCTTTTTTGTTTCTTTCTTAGCATTATACCTGTCATCCTTTCTTTCATTCATACTAGTGTCATAATAATTTTTCCCAAGGATGTGGGATCCAAACCTCACCGACCCAGTCAGCTTTCTGGGCTCATAGCTCTGTTTTGGAACCTGTCTGGTACTTTTACCTTATTACTTCCTATTAAAATAACCTGGTTACTAAGTCCCAATGGAGCTTCCTGAATCTTGCTTGTGGATTCCGAGACAAGTTATGCCAGATCCCTAAAATCTTTCTTTATTTTCTTCCCCTGCCTCTTTTTGGCTTTCTTATTTCCTCTTTCCATTCTGCCTTATCTTTAACTACTTCATTGTACAGGTGCTTACTGTGTACCAGGTACTGTGCTAAGTTCTGGGGATACAAAGAGATGCAAAAAGTAGTTCCACCCTCAAAGAACTTATACTTCAATGGGGAGACAATGTGTCAATAAGTAGGGAGAAAAGATACATGGGCAGTAACCTTAGAAGGTAAGGCTCTAGCAGCTGAAGGGACCAGGAAAGCCGTAAGGGAGGTGGCCTTTGAGCTGAGTCTTGAAAGAAGAAGCAAAGAAGCATGGTCAGAGGTGGGGAGAGGGTGCATCCCAGGCAGAGGGAGATGCCCGGGCAAAGGCAGGGAGTGGGAGATGTAGGGAGAGAAGGGGCTGTTTGTGAGGGAGCCAAAGATAGGCCAGTGGAGCTAGGAAGACTACAGAGGTAATTGTGAAGAACTAAGGTTACAAGGGAGAAGAGAATATAAGAATTCAGAAGAAGACAAAAAGATGAGCTATTTAGAAGTGCTTGCCTACCTCTCTCAAACTGAGTGGCGCCTAAACTTATGTTAGCTTAATCCTCAACTCAAGCACCCCAGGCCTAGCCTCTTGGGGCTGTGATTTATAGTTTATGATTCTGTTTACATAGAGAACCAGATACCTTTGCATCTGCTGCCTTATTGCCCACAGAGGGGAATGTCATTTTCTCTTCTGACTTTTCGTTTTTCCTATTCTATTTCTTTGAATCGAGTTCATTGATTCATTCTTCCTATCCTCAACTCACTCTCAGACAATCAAGAAATATACTGATGGCATGGATGGCTCGCTGTGGTACTCCATCCGTATGACTTAATATGTAGCTAACTAATTTTCTCCTCCCTGCTGCAAGAGATAACCAAGAAAATACCTACTAGGTATAGGTTGTCTATCAGCTCAGAAAGATCAGAAGTCAGTTTGTCTTTGTGGTCTTCTAATTGGTTTCCATTCCTTCCTTCTCTAGCCCATTCTTGACACAGATGCAGAATGACAGAATTAGACTGGTACATAAAAGCCTCTGAAGGGGAGGAAGGTGGAATCATCAGTATGGTAACAGAAGTAACCAAAAACTGGTATTTTCTTGTGGCCGTGACAGTTTTCATGGTCTCCACAGTTAGAATCTGTACTTTCATTCTCTTCCTCCATTTCCACATACCAGCCAAATTCTGTGATTCTGTTGTCTCTGAAGGATGGACCAGATAGAGGAGAGAATGGGAGGAAGGAGACTAATTGGGAGGCCATCCAGGGGCCATCTCTGGTGAGCTTGGATGTTGCCCTAGCCAGGTGATTGGCTTGCTTTTCTTCTGTCACAGCTCATTTGTGCATAGCATCCTGCACATCTTTACCCATTGAAATCCTTCTCTTTCAAGACCGTGAGGCACACTCTACTTTGTGATGCCTTTTGTACATCTTTCCTCTTTATCCTCCAGGTAGAAGTGATCTTTTTACCTCTTGGAATCTCTCTTGCTACTTTGTCCAGGCATTTAATCATGTTTTAACTTGCATAATAATTATTTGTGTATATTTCACCTTCCTCACTAGATTATAAATTTTTTGAGAGCCAGAAATGTTATACTTCATCGTTGTATCCCCAGTGCTTATTAGCTTGGTATAGTAGGTACTGAGTAAGGGTATTTTCACTTGAATTCATGAAATGCTTTGCTCACAGTTAAAGGAATTTCAGGCATGAACAGGTGGGGCAGTTTTCTCCCTAGGGTAGCTTGTGCAAGTCCAGAGGCCTTCCCGCCCATGTTTTGGAGTACGTTTTTTCCTCATTGAGGTAGTTCAGTGTTGTGGAAAGAATGATGAAATTGGATTCAGGAGAGATCATGGCTTGAATTTCAGCTCTTACAGCAGTTGTGCGACTTTGGCCAAAATTTTTTTAACGTCTCTGAGCCTTTATTTACTCATCCAGTTAATAAGGATGCTAATATTTGAGATACCTACCTCACAAGATTCTAAGGAAAACAATCTGTGAGCATTGAAATGTTATATACATGGAATAATAGTTGTTATATTTCAGGACCCTAGAGCCCTCACTGTTCTCAGACATGTATTTTGTGTTTTATGGCACATTTGACATTTCACCAACCCTTTCTCTCTTATTGTGGGTATCCCCGCCCCCCCCCCCCCCGGCTCTGTTCTTGGCTTTCTTCTCCCTCTACAGTTTCTTGGTGACCCCTCCCAAGGGTTTTAATGATCATCTCTATGCCTTTGACTCTTGGATGTATATATCTAGCTCTCCTGTCTTTCCTGAACTCGACTTGTGTGTCACCAGCTGCCCACTGGACTTTTTGAACTGTCCTGTACAAATCTCAAACTCAGCATGTCCGAAAGAGAACTCAACTATCTTTTCCTCCGGAGCTACTTGTTTCCCCAACTTCCTGTTTCTTTCTGGCCCTTCCAGTCACTTAGGTTTACACCTTCTGTGTCCTTCTCAACTCTTCTTCATCACTTAATCAGTTTGTTAATTAGTTGCCAAGTCTTGTTAATCCTGTGTCAACCGCAGCTCTTGCCTCTGTCTCTGCTTGCTAGATTGTCTGCTCTTTGAAAGCAGGAAATGTTTCACTTTTGTCTTTCTATCCCCAGAACCTACTACAGTGCCTGGATTATAGGGGTGGGGAACCTGCAGCCTTGAGGCCACATGTGGCCCTCTAGGTCCTCAAGTGTGGCCCTTTGGCTGAATAGGGCTGCACTTGAGGACCTGGAGGGCCACATGTGGCCTCGAGGCTAGTAGTATGTTATTGTATATATTATGGTATATTATTTTATGTTACGTAAGCATACGTTATATTATGTATTACAGTATATTATTAGAGTCAGCTAGGTGGCACAGTGGATAGAGCACTGGTTCTGGATTCAGGAAGACCTGAGTTCAAATTTGGCTTAGACACTTTCTAGCTGTGTGAGGCGGGGCAAGTTGCTAACCTCTGTTTGCCTCAGTTTCCTCAACTATTAAATGGGTATAATACCACCTACTTCACAGGGTTGTTGTGAGAATTACTTGAGATAATATTTGTAAAGTGCTTAGCACAGTGCCTGGCACATAAAAGGCACTATGTAAATAATAGTTATTATCATTATAATAATAATAATTATTAGTATTAAAATGTAATTATATGTAATTTTTAGTAGAACTCTTCCTGTGTCACCTTGCTTTGTTGTATAAAGCATTTCTGGAAAAAAAAACCTGAAGAGTTTTGGATTTTATCTTTTGTGGAGATTTTATCACCTCCCAAAATATTTAATGAGTATGTTGTAATTTTTTCTACACATTACATGTCCTACAATGAATTTATGTTTAAAAGTATTTCTGAATGTAAATTCTTTGAAGGCCATGTCTTCTATATGTTGAGACAGCATGGTTCCCTGAAGGATGTGGTGGTGTTGATTTTTTCTTTTAAATAATTAATTTATTTATTTTTAGTTTTCAACATTCACTTCCATAAGATTTTGAGTTTTACATTTTCTCCCCCTCCCTGTTGCTGATTTTTTTAAAGCGAAGTTGATGATACTGGTGCATGGAGAAAATCAAGAGACCTGGATTCCAGGGCTTCTAATTAATTCACATCTGATCTGGGGCACTTAACCTTTCTGAACCTAGTTTTATGTACTGGGGATATAACCTAGTAAAATGTAAGCCCTTTGTGGGTGGGAATGGTTTTATATTTCTTTAGTTACAGTTCTTTTTACTTAGTGTGCACATAATTAATATTTGTTGAGTTGAATTGTTGAATTATTTCTTATTTGTAAAATAGATACAAAATACCTTTCCTGCTTACCTCACCGGGTAGTTGTGAGGATGAAGTGAGATAATTAATGCTTGCAGATATACTTTGTAGATTGTAATGCATTATGCAGATAGAAGACACTGTTATTCTAAAGGATGTGGGGTATTTATTTCAACTTCAGCTCTAAAGAAGTTTTCCATAATATAAATAATTGCTCCATATCTATATCATCATACTATACTCAAATGTCTTTATCCTATTCTGTGAATGTTTGGGTATAGGAGTGCCAGTATGGCGAATTGAGTGATAGGAATTTTTAGGAAAAATAAGTCTTTGAGCTGGAAAGGACTAGGATATTTCAAATAAGTTCACTGGAAAACTCAGCAGACAAGGTATTTTTTCTGAACTCGTATAGAACTTTCATTGATGGTAAATAAAGACTTACCTGGAAAATGTCCAAGTCGGTTCTCTACCTTTCTTGGTTTTCTGGGATTCTAATGTGAGAGAGGACATGATACCTCTAACTGCCCACTCTGAAACTTTACTGATTACTCACTAAAGGAGTGGTGTTGACCTCTACTTGCTTAGGAATTAAAGCATAATATTAGAACCACTTTTGTCCTTCCCCTCCCAAACCTGAAACCTAGTCTCAACCAAAACTCTGGAGAAGGGAAAAGTATTTATGCTTTTAAAAAAGTTTTTAAACCTTCTGTTTAGAAGCTAATTTTGTTCTGTGCACAATTGTAGTTTTCTTGAGAATACTTTTCTCTTGAATCATAACTATCTTAATTTTTTAAATGAATAACGTTATTGTATTTAAAACTTTGTATTTCTACAAACCTATGACCTTTGCATTATAAAACAATGAAAGTTTTCTTATGTAATAATTTCATTTGAACTTGTGCATGATAAAAGAAAATTAAACTGGTTCAATGGGCATGATTTTGCATCCTGGTAAATCAGATATACTTGGCACTTTTTGTTTGTAGTTAAATTGATTTTCCCTTTATTTTTACAGGTTTATAAAGTATTAGTTTCAGTTGGAAGGAATGAATGGTTTGTCTTCAGGAGATATGCTGAATTTGATAAGCTTTATAACACAGTGAGTAAGATTCTGTCTACAAAATTCAATTAAAACAAAAATCATCCTAGAAAGATCCAACAACGAAATATTTGAGTTCAATTTACATTGTAATGCTCATTATTCTGATTAACAAAAAGTCAGGTGCTTCATAAAAAATAGCCTCTTGATAATTTAAAAAAAAATGAATTATCCTAAATTCGTCACAAGATCATTTGAAGTACATCTGAGAAGCTTAAAATGTACTTAAAATATACATCAGAGACTGTAAGGGGGACGCCATTCTATCTCCCTGGTAATTGTTAATAATAATATTGCTTGGTAAATCCAACAAATTGATTAGTTTTTAAAGCCTATCTCATGAGCCCAACCATCCTGGTGAGCCCAGGTTTTCTTCTGTGAGACCACTTTGATTAACACTTAGAGATCTTTTACTTTCCCTAGACATAAAGGGCTTGACACAACTGAAATAAGTAACTGATTCTCAGAAGTTCTCTGAGGGCTAGGACTTTTGCTATTTAAATTCAGGAAATGTGTTTTCATTTTTATTCAATGTTACTCATAGCCCAGGGATTGTTAACAAATATCTTCTAAAAATGGGGGGCCAGCATAAACTGTCCCTTACTAATATGTAAAACAATAGTCCAAACATGTTATAACCATTTTTTCTTTTAAATTGAGAGCTGGAATAAGTAATTAAATTAGTACTATGATTTCTCTTACAAGTAGGTGTTCTTGGCATTTAAAACTATTTCACTTTGGGGCAAGACAATAGTTGTCATGTCTCTATCCTAAATTTTATTTCACTGTAATTAAAATGCTGAGGGGTATAGTGGAAAGACCAATGCCTTTGCCCTCAGGAGATATCTAGGCTTTAAAGCTGCAATGCATTTACTAACTGTGTGACCACCAGCAAGTGACTTAACTTCTGTGCTCCTCTGTAAAATAGGGAGAATGATAATACCTTTAGTATCTGTCTCCCAGGAGAAAGGAACAAATAAGATAGTAATGTTTGTAAAGCACTTTGTACATTTCAGAAGTGCAACATCAGTGCCAGCTAGTATTATTTTTTTCTGACACCTTGGGATGGAAAGGCTTCGAGTATTGGCCTGGTGAAAGACTGCTATCTACACATGATAGCAATTATAGCCAAGCTAAGTGTAGACAGACTTAAAATCAGAAAGTTGGCCATTGAATAGTTTAATTCCTTTTTCTAAATAGTAAAGTCCTGGAATTGACATAAAATGCAAAATGCTCTTAGTCTAATGTAGCCCCTTTCTTATTAGAATTTAAAATTATCAAGGGCAGGGACTGTCTTTTTCCTCACTTGAATCCCTGGTGCTTAGCACAGTACTTGGCACGTAGTTTATTGATTGATTGTTTACTCTTCCATGATAGTGGTGGAATAGCTAAGAAGAAAAAAGAAGGTACCAAGAATCACAGTTTTTAGACTGCAAACATTAATTTAACATTAACAGGTGATACTCTGAGTGTGCAATCTTTGCTTGATGACTAATGAATTGATACCCTGATGGAGACCCTAAGCCATATCTATACTAATAATCTTGATATAAATAAAGTTGGAAGAGATTTTGGAGCTAAATGGTAAGATAGCTCCCAGATTCTCGTTGGAGAGGTGAATAAGTAATTTGCTGGCTTTGGTTCTGTGCTCCCTAAAACAGTTTTACAGATCATTTGCTCGTTTCACCATACATGCAATGTTCTGAACAAATGGACTACCCTGAAGATAGTTACAGCTCATATGTTATCATCTGTTGCAGAACTTAATAAGATACTCTAGACTAAGGCAGTAAATTACTTGGTACCCAGTTATCCAAGCACAGCATGGGTAGGTGCTGGGGAACATCAACAATGCTGAACAATACAGTTCATTATCAAGAAAATAAAGGATCCAGAAGACTTTAGGACTGCTTGGGTGACTCATGCTTGTACATCATAAATTTTTCAAGTAGAGTTAGAAGGTACTGATACACAACAGAGAAGTGGGGGGGAGAGGAGTGAAGGTTGTGAGAGATAAAGGGTGAGGGTAAAGAGAGAGGGAGGAGAGGCAGGAGAAGAAAGAGAGGGGAGAAACTTGAGTACTGCATGCCTTAAAAAGACAGGAAGTAACTGGTTACTGACCTAGTCATCACTTCAGAATTAGATGAGGAAACGCAGTGCAGGAAAGGTCATGATAAATACCAAATTAGAATAAAAGGTGAATATGGTAAGTCCAGTTATGAGCAGATCCATTTCTACTTCTTTAAAGTTGTCAACTGCAAAAACTTAGAAATGGACAATTCATCTGATGCCATGCTCACTAACTGTGGTGGTCCCACAAGGACTTTTCTTGGATCTTGGGCCCTCTTCTCTTTTCTCTCAATACCATCTCACTTGGTGATCTTATGCTTTCCCATGGGTTCAGTTATCAATATCTAAATGATTTCACTGGTGTATGTGTCTGTGCAGTCCCCAGTTGTAGTCCCTCTCTTGTGCTTCTGTCACTTATCCCTGACTTCTTACTAGTCAGTTCATGCTGGATATCCCATAGACATCTCAAACTCATCACGTCCAAAACAGAACTTATATCTCTCTCCTTTCAAACCTGCCTGTCTTAGGAACTTCCATATGTCAAGGACACCACCATCCTCTCAGTTCACCTAGGTTTGCAGCCTTGGTCTCCTCTTCAATTCCTTACTGTCATATCACTGAACCCACATTCAGTCTGTTGCCCAGTCTTGTTGCTTTGTCTTTCATATCTCTTGTAGTTCCTTTCTTTCCAATCATATAGCCACCACCTGAATACAAGCCTTTTTCACTTTTTACTTGGATTATTCTAATAGCCTTCTAATTGGTCTCCTTGCCTCAAGTTTCACTGAATTCTATTCTGTCTTCCACACAGCTTTCTAAAGTATAATTTTAACCATACCACATCCTTCCAAGCCCCTGCAGTAAACTAGAGGCTCTCTGTTACTTTGGTAATCAAACCTAGAACCCTTTATTTGATATTTCAAATTCTTCACAACCTTGTTCGTTCCTATTTTTCTGGTTTTCTTCCTTAAGCATGTTCAATCCAGCCATACTAGGTTAGTCGCTGACTTTGCATGCAGTGCTTCTGTGGAGAAGGAGTCAGCCATCCACACCAATTGCCACCCACAGGGTAGGCAGGCCAGCCTAGATGAAGCAGAGAGGCATCTTGAGAAAGAGACAGGGAGGAATATGTGCCAAGCAGATAAAACCATTGTTACCATCGTGATGATCACTTTCCATCTGACCCAGATGGAGACGTTTCAGAACCTGAGGTCCAGGAGCTTCAAGAATAGCAGTGCTTACCATACCAGCAGTCCTGCTTCCAGCCCAGCCCGTGCAGCTTCATCCAGGGAATCAACCATTGTGTAGATGTAACCTGGTAATTGTTTCTTCAGCTGCTGCAGCCTCTGCCTCCTTAGTATCCCATAGATTAAGCCCACAGTTACTGAATATAAGAGAGTACGCATCATGAAAGTGCTTTGCACACATTCAAATGGTTCAGCATCAGTATGTTGGAAATAACATTAAAGATGATACAGTACCATCTACCTTGGCAGCTGAAACTTCCTATACGTGGTGTCTTTCTTAGAATGTTAGCTCCTTTAGAGAAAGAGCAGTCTTGTTTTTCTGTTTGTATTCCTGGCACATAATAAGCATTTAATAAATGCTTTTCAGCCCTTCTTAGAATTCCTGGCGTCCTTCAGTAGCTCCAGTGCCACGTTCTATAGGAGCCTCTCCTGGAACTTCAGCTTCCAGAACTTTCCTTTTCTTTTCAGGTTACCTTCCGTCTATTCTGTATGCATCTTGTATGTACCTATTTATGTGCATTCTCTGCCTTATTATAATGAGAGCTCCTTTAGGACAGGGACACTTAGGCATTTATGTCATCAGTACTTAGCACAGTGCCTGGCACATAGTAAAATATTCTTGTTGATTGATCTAGAATAGTTGTCACAGAGGAAGAAGCTCAGAGTCCAAAAGCTGGCTCAGCCAGCAAGCCCTTAATCTCTTTGCCAAATGTAAAGAATACAGCACTATGTTCAGTTATTGTAATTGAGAATTTATTTCGTCCTTTGCTGTCCAGTCAGTGATCTGACTGAACAATGGATACCTGATTCTGAGGTTGCTACTCTTGCCGCTATTTCAAGTATGAGCTCATTTGCCAAATGTCATAGAAGATGACTGAAGATCTAAGCAAAATTGTCTTACAGAACTTAAAGCAGTTGAAGAGTAATTATAAGATCTAATTAAGCTAGAACGTTGAGAAAATTTGTAGGTGAAATTAGAAAGCAGGACAACAAGCAGATGCAAAATGAAACAGATTTCTTGGTATTTTTTAACAGTGGTTTACTTTTAATGGCAGTGAAAATAGAACTATATAGTATTTGGACTCCAACACTTTTAATACCTAACTTACTACAAAAGTGAAGACAGTACTTTAAAAGGTGGAAGTTAGAGGCAGCTAGGTGGCGCAGTAGATAGAGCAGCCTGAGTTGCTCAGACATTCACAGTTATAGCTGTGTGACCCTGGGCAAGTCATTAACCCCAATTGCTGCAACTTTTAAAAAGGTAGAAGTTAGAGCAGCTGAACCTGACCAATACAGAAATTTACAGAAATAATCCATGCTAATGGACACAACACAATGTTCAAAGTACTCAGGATTCACATTGAAAGATACATCAAGGGAGGATGCCAAAATCATGGAAATTATTGCAGTGATTTAGCCACCCTCCAAAAAAATAGTGTCCAAGAAGGCCTCTGGAATTATAAAAAAGCTTTATAAGGATGGTCTGTCTGTGTATCAGTGGTGTCCTTGATGACAGCATGAGAAGAGAATAGGCTTTTGCTGCCAATTTTTCTATCATCTTGCCATCTAGTTTGTTGATGTTTTGTTTCCAAACATGACTTGGTAGAACTTGAAAAGGCTTTCTTCAAACAAAACATCTCAGACATTCATCAAAACTATACAAGAATCTAACAGGGCTATAAGGAGTCCTTTTGTTCAGTGATACACAAATCAGGTATAAAATAAGGAGAAAAAGGCTCGTCTTAGTGGTTTGTTAGTAAGGTATCTTGTGCAGAGTCAGATCAAAAGAAAGATTCCCTATTAACTTGAGTGTTACATTGTACTCTTTGCATAGAATACTAGAAAGTGAAACCCAACAGAAATGAGAAAGGAATATCCTAACCGTCCTCATTGGAAAAACAGTGTGGATGAAAAAGTATGTTAATGCTTAGGCTATAACTGGTAGCTAACTTATTGAATTAGCTCATCATTATGTGTATTTTGGATAGGTAGGCAGTGAGCTAGGCCCAGAATTAGGTAGTAATTGGAGGAAATAAGTTAGGATTATATTTAGGAAATTGCAACATGTTTTCGGCGATCCCAAACTGGTCAGTATTTTAAAAGCTCACAGCTTTAAAAATAATATTCTTTTAAGGGTGCTATGTGACTGTCAGTTTTGGAATACCATGATAATCTTAGAAGAATCAAAATTCAAATAACCCAAAGACTGATGCATGGCATGCATAACATTGCATCATGGTAATAATGATGGTTTGTGTTAGTGGCATAAAAGATAATAAAGACAACATAACTGCAAAAGGAAGGGAGCTAGACATGTAGTTAGAATGAGAGAGAGGAGATGGACAGTCAGAGCACCACGCTGGTATTCCCAAGAATATTAAAAAGGACCAGCAGGGACTTCTTTGCTTTGGGTTGATCCTTTATTGTGGACTTATGGAAAAACTCAAAAGTATCAAAGTAAACATCACCTAATAGTTGGCACTTAATTATATGGGAAATAACACTCTTTTATGGAGCAGCTAAGCTTGGTTTATAGAGAAAATACAATTTCATCCTTTTCTACTTTTTTTGCCCATCTTTTGTAATGGAAGTTTTAGGGTAGTTATGTCTAAAATGTATTAAATGGTATTGTGGGAAGAGTGGTTCTTCCTGATGCAAAGCTCTGGATTACATATAAACGAAAGGCATTTGTTTTTAATGAATATAATTTTCCTACTACTCGGTAATCTCAGGTGAGAGTGGCCCACATCAAGTCTAAGGCACCCCATGGGCACAGCAAGCAGGACAGCCCCTAAGGGCTCCCTCTCTGATAGCTTCCTCCTTGACAGGTGGTTGCCCAAAGGGTCAATACCAACAGCCTCTCATACCAGCTGGGCCATGTTTGTCTGGTAAAAAATTCCAGTCTACCTAAGTTATCTGTTAGAGAATTCTTATGAGGGGCAGCTAGGTGGTACAGTGGATAGAGCACTGACCCTGGAGTCAGGAAGACCTGAGTTCAAATGCGGTGTCAGACCAGACAGTTGACATTGACATTTACTAGCTGTGTGACCCTGGGCAAGTCACTTAACCCCAATTGCCTTGCCAAAAAAAAAAATTCTGATGAGAAATTAATTGTTAGATTTGTAAGTAATATGGAACAGTTTGATTTGATGAAAATAAATAACAGAAACAAAGATATTTTTCCTGTTACTTAGACTATCAATAATAATATATAAATTGGGGAATAAAAGTAACTATGCAGTGATTTAAATTTACAAAATATGCTCTGTGATTGTCATGTGTCACTTCCTTCAGAAATGTATTACTATGTACAAGAGTCCACGGGTTTAAACAATGTGTCATTGCTTAAAGAGGTTCTAATAAATGTTGAAAGTTGGGTCTTGCCTAATTTTGACTAAATTTAATACACTTCAGAGAAGTTTAACGTGTGGTTTAAGCCACTCTCTTGAAACATAATGTAAGGCTGAAGCAAATGGGCTTGTTTTCTGTAATTTTTAGTTAAATTTGGAGTATACGTGTATATGTTTGCTAGAGATCATGTGATTGCAGGTATTCATAGAACCTCTAAAGATTTTTTAAAAAAATTTTATCTTTTCTATTGGATATGAAACAGATTAGGAAGGGATAAATGTCTCTAGCTTTTTTAGGTAGGAGAGATACTAAGAGATGGAGTCCAAGATATTAACATTTAAAAATCTATAACAATTAAGCATTCTGTATTTATACACACATAGTATCTATCTGTGTACATACATAGATGCACATATATGTTGGATCTACGAGTTCTTTAGTGTAGGTAATTCTTGGTGTGGAAGCAGTCCACCAGTGCAGATTTCATATATGGTATCAGGTTTAAAAAATGCTAACGTTGAGGTCTTTGATAGTGGCTTTTTGATCCCTTTGTGTGACAGTTCTTGGATATGGTGTCTGACCATAGTGTGTTAGGCAAAATAGTGAAGTAGATAGTTTCCTTGGCTCCTCTTTTTTCATTTGAAGATAAAAAAAATCCTATTAAAAATCTTATTTTCCATATTTTCATTTGTAAGAGGTAGGTTCATTGCTATTTTCATCATTCTTCTCCCTACCCCTCTTTTCTGCTTCATTTGTGTATGTTTTTGCTCTCTCCTTTATATTTTTTTCTGCCCCTTCTTCTTCTGCATTTCTCTCCCTTCCTCTTTACCCTTTGGATTTTTTTCAGTCTTTAACCTGCAGGATTTCAGGTGGCCCTCGAAGAATGTAGAGGAAAAAATCCTCTACATTTTTCTTGGGCTGCCCAAAATCCTTTGGCGTGCCTGTGGGCCATAGGTTGTGCAGGCCTGTTTTAAGATGAGGAAGAAATGAGAAATGATATCAAAGTGGTAGCAATTAGTGGAAAAAAGCAGGCCAGATCTGACCATAAATCAGAAAATAATGTTCACTTCAGACATGAAACAAAAAATAAAAGTAAAAATGCCATATTCACATTTTATTTACCAGTTGAAATATATGTTTGGTCTCCTTTGGATTCCTGAAACTTGTATCTTTATAACAGCTCATATTAACACAGAGCTTTAGAGTCTGCCAAACAGTTAACATTCATGATACTTTATCTTTTCAACAATTGTACAAGATAGCTAGTACAAGTAGTATTATCCCTGCTTTATAGATGAGGAAATGGAGACTAAATGTGTGTTGCTCTCCAGCTTCTCCGTGCCTTGGTAAGGTAAAACGTGTATAATCTGATGCACTAATTTATATTAACGTCTAATGGGTGAAAGCTAGATAAGGAGGCAACCAAGATAAAAGACATTATGATCATTCAATCAGTAAACATTTATTACATACCTACTGTGTGCCAGGCTACTGTACTATAAACACTGGGAAATCATCAATGGAAAACTATTGTTATTTATGTGAAGAAAACACAGGTGACATCTTTTCTCAGTGGATTAAAGTTAATAATTTTTATTACTTATTAAAGTTTATAGACAATCTAAAAACTATGTGATTCTTAACACTAGTCTGGTCCTCTTATCTCCCATTCAGTCACTGCAAAAGAGGGAAGGCACCAGATAAAACTTTAGCACCATTTTATGTTTGTTTTATGGGCTGGCTTGGCCAAAGAATTCCTCAACAAGTAGCAAGCCTGCTGGGAATTGCACTTGTGAGTTCAGCTGTCCTAGTCAGCCTCAGAAAGCTGCCTTTGTCTGTTGCCAGGGGTCTACCAGAAGCCTTTCCACTTAGGTAGAATCTGCCAGAGCTTACATTTTGCTGGCATAGCCCTCAAGAACCCAGAGTCACCTCCATGCTAGGATGAGGCATCAGAGTTAGACTTCAGTATTAGTATAAGTTAATGTTGTATGCTGACTGATCATATGCGATCATGTTTATAAGAAAGGACATTTTAGGGTGAAGTTTTTAAAAAATCAGATGACTGTATTTAGTTTCTATGAATTAATATTTGATTTGTAAAATTGTTAGTGCATGTAATTTTATTTTTAAAATTTTAGCTAAAGAAACAGTTTCCAACTATGACAATGAAGATTCCTGCCAAAAGAATATTTGGTGATAATTTTGATCCAGGTAAGCAATAACTTAATGGAAAATACTTTGCCAGAAACTAGCTTGGCTGTTAACTAACAATCATGTTCAAGTAACAATTAACATAATTGTACAGCATAATAATGTTTTAACCTAATCACATGACTTGTGAAAATAGACGGATTTAGCTATATTTCTGAAATATACTAGATATTTTTATGTGCACTCTTTACCTTTTTGGATAGACATGTTGAGAAACACAAAGTATTTATTGAGATGCTTATTTTATTTACGTTTATTGTTTATATATACATATGCGTATATGTACACACATACTTATATACACACATATACATTTCTGTAAATAATCAAGTTTTCTTTGTAAACTGTTGGGCAGTTTAGGGATAGACATTCTGAGTATTAACCTATGTATTATGGTCATATTTATCTGGTGATGTTTGTAGTGTTGGGGAAAATATACAGTAAAGTAATTATTGCAATATTAATTACATAAAACTTTGGAGCCAAGAGTTGGAGGGAGCATCTAGAAGAGAGACAGTAATTAGATAGGAAGGAGAAGAGAAGAAATGTGTGGTGTTTTCCTCCCAGCCAAAGATGGTGATCTGTAGCTTTATGGGGCTAGTTCTGTCCTTAGTTGGAATTCAAGATTAAACTAGATTAGGTTAGGAAATTTAGCCCTATTTAGTTACTTCGAACCCTATGTTTACTTGTACATTTTGTATGGAATGTTAAGTTCACCCTAGCTACAGGTTAAGTGTCTAGGAACTGAAGCCTTCCAGGGTGGCCCTGAAAACTGGGTGGTTATATTAAGGATTTGGGCAGCTAGGTGGCACAGTGGAGTCAGGAAGACCTGAGCTGAAATTTGCCTTCAGCTACTTACTAGCTATATGACCCTGGGCAAGTCACTTAACCCTGTTTGCCTCAGTTCCTCATCTGTAAAATGAACTGGAGAAGGAAATGGCAAACCACTCCAGTATCTTTGCCAAGAAAACCCCAGATGGGGTCACGAAGAATCGGACATGACTGAAACGACTCACCAACAGCAACAAATGTTAAGGCTCTAAGCGGAGGTGGAGGCATCCGGCTGCTTGGTAATTTGGTCAGATGAATAGAATTAAAGATGGATAGTGGGGTAGGTCTGGTTGTAATCTGTGCCTCCTAGGAGCCAAGGACTCAGTAGGGTCCCTTGTGTTTCCTTACCTCATAGAACTCCCTTAGGTCCTGAAGGAAATTTAAAAAATAAACCATGGTCACTGTTCTCTGGAAGCCTAACATCTTCTAGAAAGATAAGACATAAAGAAAAGATATATGTGTGTATTTTTTTGTCCAGACCTAGGATTTTATTGGTGTAGGAAATTACCTCTGCCAGCAACTTTTCTTCAACTTATGGCCTTAGAGAGTTGCTTGTATATGTGTGTGTGCCTGCTTCTGTATACAAACACATGCACGTTTCCAAGCTGTTAGATGACAATGCAAGGCAGAATATTATTAAGTATGTCAGAAAGAGTAACAGAAATCAGCACCATAGGAACTCAGGGAAAGGAGAGATCTGGGTGGGCACTGTGGTGAAGATTTAATAGAGGGAGTTAGGTTTGAGCTAGGTGTTGTTGAGTCAATAGGATTGAGATGGAGAGAAGAGGGAAGGAAAAGTTTTGAAGAGTGGTGGGTGATAGTTTGAGCAAAGGCCTGGAGTTGGGAATGAACAATGTGAAGGGAACAAAAAGGGAATTAGTCTGACCAGAAGGCAAGGTTTATATGAAGAGCAGGAAAGGATAAAATTCCATAGACTGGGTGATGCTATATCATAAAAAGCCTTGAATGTTTGTTTGAGGGGTTTGGATTTTATTCTGTAAGCATTAGAATGTTTAAGCAGGGAGTGTCATGACAAAATCTGGATTTGAGAAAGATTAGTCTGGAGGTGGTGTGTAGGTTGGATTGGAGCAGAGTCTCGATAAGAACAAAATGCAACAATTGTGTGATAAAGGCCTTTACTAGGGTGGTTCCAGTGGGAATAAAGCAAAAGGGAGCAATTTGAAAGTTTTCAAAGAAGAATCAACAGAACTTGGTGACTGAGTATAGGTGATGGAGAGAAAAGAGTCAAAGATAATTTTGAGGTTTCAAGACTGTCTGTTGACAGAAATAGGAAAGTTATTTTGAGTAGAGAAAGGTTGATGAATATAATTTTAGAATACCAAGTTCGAAAGTAGGACATCCAAGATAAATGCCCTATAAGAAGTTAGAAATACAGAAATTCTAAGGTCTGGGCTAAAGATAGATTTGATAGGCCATAGTACTAAGGTGTTCAAGCTATGCCAGAAAGTCAGTGCAGAAGAGAAATCACTGGCAACCAACCGTTCTCTTCCATTCATGAATTAATTATATCACATATTTACCGTGTGCAAAGCATTGTATTGGGTGCTGGAGAAGATATAAAACAATGCTTCTCCTCAGGGAGCTCACAGTCTAGCAAGGATGATAGATGTACACAGAAAATAAAAATTAGAATATTATAAGGGCAGAAGGGAAGTAAGTGCTGTGAGATCGAATAAAGGAAAGATGCCTGTTGAACATTTTGAACTGGATGTCCCATTGACATTTCAAACTCAGTATATTAAAGCAGAACTTATTATTTTTCCTTAAAATCCATTTTTCTTCTGAATTTCCATATGGTCGAGAGTAGTACTACTAGCCTTCCATTCACTTCGGGTTGAAATTTTGGTGTCTTCTTCAATTCCTCTGTCTTTAAAACATTACCAAGTCTTATCATTTCTGTCTCCATGGCATCTCTTGAATGCATTTCTTCTTTTCATTCAAAACACCTCTTTGCTTCAAGCTCTCATCACCTCTTGCCTGGATTATAGCAGTAGCCTTCTAATTGATCTCCTTGCCTCAAGGCTCATCTAATCCATTCTCAACAGAGTTGCCAAAATGATTTTCTTAAAGTGCAGATCTAAAAATACAGTCCCAAAAGTCTTTGTGCAGTTCTAAGTTATTAAAGCTTATGTGTAATTGTATTTTTATTGTATATACCTACTTATGTTTCCTATTGAAAAGATCTCATTTTGGGGGTAAATTTGAGGATATCAACCTATATTCAGTCAAAATAGCCATTTTGTATACTAAAGTTCCCTCTCTTTCCTAAGACATTGAGTCAATAATTAAATTCAGTATTGTTAACTGCTACTAGAAAGTAGCATACACATCAAAACAAGAATGGAGCATATTTTTCATTTGTAGCATTAAATTTCCTTGAGCACGCTCACTGATTTTGTATTAAGGAATGAATCGTGGCAAATACAGCATCTTTCATTTTTACAGTCCCAGTAAAATAAATACTCAATTCTTGGTCAGTCAACTAAAAAGTATAACACCTACTGTGTGCCAGGCACTGAAGATATACATTCAAAAGATTGAACAATCCTTACTTAAAAGAAGCTTACATTTTAATAGGGAGAATGACAAGTACTTATAAAAATATATATAAAGAAGTTAATTACAAGGTAGTTTGGGAGTGAGGAAGGATCAGGGAAGGCTTCATGTAGAAGATGGTGCTTGAGCTGTATCTTGAAGAGAGAAATTCTGAGGCAAAAATAAGTACTCCAGGCACGTGAGATGGCCAGTACAAATTTCTAGAGATGGGGGAGCTGGAGTGTGTGAAAAACAAAAAAGAGATCAGTTTGGTTGGGTCTGATAGTAGGGCGGAGGAGGGGGGGAAGTCATGTTGAATGAGGTTAAAAAGACAGGTTGTACAGAGCTTTTTGAAGTTAAACAGAGGCGATAAGAAGCCTTTGGGGTGGAATGAGTAGGTGACTGACATGGTCAATTCTATGCTTAAGGAAAATGACTTTGATAAGCAGTGTGTTGCATGGGCTGGAGTGATGAGAATCTTATAGCTGAGATACCACTTAGGAGGCTGGTGCAGTAATGTTGGCAAAATGTGATGAGGACCTGAACTAAAGGGGTAATTGTAAGTAGAGAGTGGAAGTTAGATTTGATAGATGTTGTGAAAGCTGAAGGCAACTTACTAGACATGTGGGGTGAGGGAAAGACAGGAGGTCAGGATAATAGCAAGGTTTATAAATCAGAGAATGGAGAAAATGGTGGTGCTTTCTATAGAACTAGATAAGTTTAGAAAAGAGAAGGTTTGCGAATAAAGATAATGTTCAGTTTGGGACATGCTGAATTTAAGATGTCTCCAGGAAAATATAGCTTGAAATGTCTAATAGGCAGTTGGTAATATGGGACAGAAGGTCAAGGGAGTGAATGGGTGGGGCTGGACCTGTATATTTGAGGTATGTTCATAGAGATGATAGTGAAACATGTGGGAGTTGATAAGATGACAACTAGGGAGAGTGTAGGGGGAGAGGAGAGAAGAGGCCTGGGATAGTACCTTGGGGAACACCAACGTCAAATGCCACGGAACTGGAAAAAAAAAAACCCCCACCAGATTTGATAAGTAAACTATCATTATGACTTCTGGGTCATGTGATGAACAAGAAAGAGGACTAGACCTTTTTTCTAGTCCTTAGGAGCTTTTAAAACTCCCTAAAATAAGAATTATGCACTAGGGCTAACGTAGTTGCAGCTGTCTCCTCAGGAAAAGACACCAAGAACCCTAATGAGAGAATATTCTGATGAATTAACAGTAGAGAAGGCTAATCCAGCCAGGAAGCTAGGTGGCACTGTGCTCAAGCTCTGGGCCTAGAGTTGGGAAGACCTGCAGATTTGGCCACAGACACTAGCTATGTGACTTTGAGCAAATCACTTAACTTTTTGCCTCAATTTCCTCAACTTGTAAAGGAACTACCAAAGGGAAAATGAAGGCCTGCTCCTGATGGATTCACAGTAGAATTCTGTCTTGCTTTTAATGAATAATTAGTTCTCATACTATACAAATTATTCTAAAAAAAATTCCTTTTATGAGACTAATATAGTCCTTATGTCTTAAGAAAGGAAGGATAAAATACCAGTAGACTGGGATAAAATAACATCACAAGTCAAGGAATAAACTAGCTTAACTAAATAAACACAAGAGAAGAGATGTTAAAAATTAGAAAAACAAAAAGATCTATAATATCAAAGAAAATAATGGGAAAAAAAGTAGAAGGGACAATAGCACTTTCAGACCTCGAAATATATTATAAAGTAGTAGTTAAAAATAGAGAAGTAGATTAATGGAACAGGCTTACAGAGTTAACAAAATAGAAATAGTGAACCTCAATAATCTAGTGTTTGTTAAACCTGAAAACATAATCTATGTAGGAAGAACTCCCAATTTGATTTTTAAAAAAATCTACTGGGACAATTGGGAAGCAGTCTGGAGGTTTAACATTTTATACTGTGTTCCACAAAAAGTTCAAAATGGATATATTACCTGACTGTTATATGATCACATTTTTTAAAAATTAGAAGAGATAAAAATCATATACCTTTTGCAGTTATGGGTAGTAGATGTTTTCTTAAACAGCAGATAAAATAGATAATTTTGATTACTTAAAATTGAAAGGCTTCTTCACAAATTAAATTAATGCATCTAGGTTAAGAAGGAAAATGATTAAATGGGGAAAATCTTTATATCAAATTTATCAAATAAGGGTTTGGTATCCAAAATATTTAGGTAACTAACAGATATATAATAACAAAAATCATTATCCAGTAGATAAAGCATCAAAGGATAGGAACAAATAATTTTTTAAAAAAGAATTGTGAAGTTTTAACAACCATATGAAAGAGTGCTCCAGATCACTAATAATAAGAGAAATGCAAATCAAAATAATCATGAGGTCTCATCTCACACCCAGCAAATTGCAAAGATGACAAAAGATATGAACAGTTATTATTGGAAGGATGGTGGGAAGATAGGCACATTAGGGCATTGTTGGAGCTATCAATCAGTACAACCATTTTGGAAAACAATTTGGAATTATGTAAGTGACTGTAATATGATAGAGATTCCACTACTAGGCATGTTTCCCAATGAGTATGTCCCCGCATACACCAAAATATTTATTGCAGTGTTTTCTGTGGTGGCAAAGAACTGAAAAAAAAAAGTAGGGTCCATTGATTGGGGAAAGGCTAAACATACTGTGGTACGTGTATGTAATAGGATATTACTGAGCTCGAAGAATTGATGAATAGTATAAACATAGAGAAGCAAGGAAAGACTTAATATGAATTCATGCAAAGTGAAGTAAGCATAGATAGCTAAAAAAAAAAAAAGCAGATGGAAAGCCCACCAACAAAACAATCAAAAGTGAATGTTGCAAAATTACAAAGAATGAACATGACACCAGTGAAGAGATATAAAGAGATAATCCCATCCTCCTTTGCAGTGGTGAAAAGCCCATGGATGTAGAACATTGTATAAGTTTCCCAACTTTTTTGATGTATTACCATTTTTCTATATATCAATGTATTTTTCCTACGTTCATTAACACTGTTTTGCTCATTTTTTTGTTCTCCGTTTTTTTCTTTTTCTTTTTTCTTTATTTTTTGGTTTTGGTTTTGGTTGTTTTTGGCTAGGCAGTGGGGGTAAGTGACTTGCCCAGGGTCACACAGCTGGTAAGTGTTACGTGTTTGAGGCTGGATTTGAATTCAGGTCCTCCTGAATCCAGGGCCGGTGCTCTATCCACTGAGTCACCCAGCTGCCCCCTCCCTTTTTTTTCCTGTAAGAATATCATTGGCTTTCTGGGAAGGGACAGGGTAGGCAATACTAGGAGAAATTCTGATGCAAAAAGCAAAACATACCAATACAAATTATATGAAAAAGAAAGTGAATGTTGTAGAATCACAAAGAAACAAAAGAACCATGGCCCCAAAGAAGAGCGATAAGAAGACACTTCCACCTACTCCTTAGCAGAAGATCCACAGGTGTGGAACATTGCATATATTCTTCAGAGTTTTTCAGTATGTTGATGAGTTTGCTGATTTTTTTAATCTTTAAAAAAAATTCTTTGTTATATGGAATTACTGTCTTGGAAGGGGGGAGGGGAGATAATGGGGAAATTTTAGGCAATATAAAAACAAAAGATATCAATAAAACTTTTTTTAATGGAATCATTGGTAACCTTGGAGAGAACAGTTTCAAATGAGTGATTAGATCAAAAGCGAAGATTACCAGGGATTGAGGAGTAAAAAGTATAGTCAGCTTTTTCAGGGATTTGGCTGAGAAAGAGGGAAAAGATGTAGGATGATAGCTTCAGGGAATGGTGGAATCTAGCAAAGGTTTGTAAAGGATGAGGTATACCTGAGTACGTTTGAAAGCTATGGGTAAGGAACCAATTGATAGTGAGAGGTTAAAGATTGAACAGGTTGGAGAAAGGGTAAGGGGTAGTTGAGTATGCAGTCTTCTATAAAAGACAGGAAGGGATGATATCAGGTGCATAGGTAAAAGGGTTGGCCTTAGCAAGGAAAAAGGCCATCTCTTTGTTAGAGAGTGGGGGAAATCAGGAATGGGAAGTGATGTCAAAAGATGTTGAACAACTTTAATTTCAGTAAAGTAAGAGACAAATCCTTTGCTGGGGAGGGGTTGGGGTAGGACTTGTGGTAGGTCTGAGGAAATAGAAGCTTTGGAATAGCTTCTTTGAGGAGTGAGATTGACATTAACAAGGGAGGAATAAAAGGACCACTTTGCAATGAATTTGTAACCAGTCATCATGGTTATGAGATCTTCTCCAACTTCATCTAGTGGAATGGATGAAGATAGATGGTAGGAATAATCTAAGGCTGAGGTTTGGCAAGAGAAGAGCCAGTGATGGGAGAACGAGACAAGGGATTCAAGAGCAGAGGTCAGTGTAGGGTTGAAACGGCTATTGGGTTGACTTGGGGAAGAGAGAAAAGTAAAGTGAGCAGGTGTGTTGGCTTGAGAACATACTGAGGTTGAAAAATTACAGTTCAGGAGGACTGCAATATAGGGAGAGGTAGAGTGATAGGTGATTGTCCGAGAGGGGAAAGTTTCTATTTAGGGGAGCAGAATGCTTGTGGGTAATGGTGAGATACAGTGTGTGACCATCTTTTTGTGTGGCTGAGGTACAGCAAAGTAGTAAATCATGAGCTTTAAGGAGCTGGAGAAAAAGGAAGTTTGGGGAGCTCGTGTGGAAGCATCTACATATATATATATATATACATATATATATATATATATATATATATATATATATATATATATATATATATATATATATATAATATATATATATATATATATATAAAGTCTGCTAATATAAAGGCAGAAGTTGGAGAAGAGAGGAAGATGGTGAGCCAGGTGCTAAGATTGATGAGAAGAAGAGGGAGTGTGACCAAAGTCACGGTCATTTTCCTGTATCTACCATAAGGATTGAATATACGTAAAAGGAAGAAAGATTACTATACTTAGTAAAAGCGGTAAAGAGAGAATCTGGAAGTGACAGTGAAGAGCAAGGAGTATTCTGTTTTCCTCTCCAGGAGAAAAGTGGAAGGGGTATGAGAGAAGGTGGTCAGTGCTAGAGAGCATGATCCAGTATGCAGAGATCTGTAAGGGGTGCCAGACCTCAGTGAGGGCTAATAGAAGGAAAGAACATGAGGGAAAAAGGTCCAGGACGAAGGGGAGTCTGTTTAGAATGGAATGGGCATTCCAGAGGACCTAGCAGAAGGGTTGAGATTGGGACTTGGGTGAAATGGAGTGAAGAGTATGAACATAAAAGAACATGAACAGGGAGGTTGGGGACGGTTTTCTCCTAAATAGTCAGTGATTAATTATTGCAAGGGTAAGGAGAAAAAAAACAACAACAGAAAAAAAGCTATAGGAAGAATAGAAGGTTGGGGAATGGGCAGGGCAGCTCAGACTTCAAGTTGGATTGCAGAAGGATTGCAGAAGGACCTGGCTGGGCCCGTGTTTGCTCCTTCCTCTGGGTGGCCCCTCGCCTGGAAGAGAGTGGGATATTGGGGGTGGGGAAGGAGATATGGTCATTTGGCAGAGGACACTCACTGGTCAGCAGCCAGGGGTGGGTCTGGGGCCCACTTGGGACTTCCCAGGCACAGGTGCCCTTGCTCTCTTCCTGAAGGTGACTAGCAGAGGGGACAGATCATGGAGCAGGGTGCCAGTAGAGGGTACTCTTTGGTGGCTGAGCCTAGTCCTGCCAGCTGCAGGTGCTGCTCCTTTCCTACAAGGCAAGAGATTAATACACCTGGGGAAGGGTTCACATTCAGAAATAAAACCCAAAAAATCCTTTTACACTTTGTAGCAATTCTGTTCCTCCATCTGTGTGTGACACAGTACCTTAGTGTTATTTCTTCATCATGACTACCTCCTTCCACAGATAGATTGCAGCTATTCCATGATGATAAATTGTTTCTGGGAATTTCTGAGGCTACGGATTATTTTTATCATTTAAGGGCCAGCCTTAGTTCTTGGATGGCAGACATGGAAGAGTCCATCACCAGGCCTCCACTAGAAACCTGTCCAATTTAATGGGACTTAGAAGAGCATGTGATCTGCTGGCACGGGTTGTTACCTGGTGCCCCGAACTGTTGGAGAACAGTTTCAGTGGAACAGAGTAATAATGGCTAATGTTTACCCAGTGTTACAGGACATATGATATCTGTTCTTATTTGATTGTCACAAGAACTCGGACAGGTAGGGTGTGGGTAGGTGGAAACAGAGGCTCACAGCTCAAATGACTTGCTTGAGATGACACAGCATCCTCCCCATTGAGCCCAGGTATGAGCTCGGTGTCTTCTGAGACCAGCACCATCGTCCTTTCCACTCTGTCAAGCTAACTCTCTGGCACCTATGTTTTACTTTCTTAGTTTTGAATCTTTGATGCTGCGTAAAATCAGCAGTTTTTCTCAATTAGAAGCAAGTAGGAGACACAGTAGATAGAGCTGTAGGCTTGGAGATGGAAAGACCTGAATTCAAATGTGACCTCAGACATTTACTAGCTTCATGACTCTGGGCAGGTCACTTAACCTCTTTTTGGCTGGGTTCCCCCATCTGTTAAGTGGAGATAATTGTGGTGATGATGATGATGATGATGGTAATAACAGCACCTATCTCTGCAAGATTGCCATGTAGAACAAATGAGATAATTATTTGTAGAGTGCTTAGCAGGGAACCTGGCTCATAGTAGGCACTTAATAAATGCTTGTTTCCTTCATTCCTTTCTTTACCAGTGAATACTAAGGGATTTGGAAGAGGTAATCTCTAAACAGGTATAAGTCAGTTGATGTAGTAGAGAGTGATGATTTGGAGTTTGAATGCTGCTTCGGATATTTACCGACTGTGTGACTAGTTAAGATAGATAGTTAACCTCTTTCAGCCTCAGTTTTCCCATCTGTAAAATAGGAACAGTAATAACACCTACCTTCCAGAGTTGTTGTGAATGTCAAGATAATCTATGTAAAGTGTTTTGCATATCTTAAAGCACTATATAAATGCTAGCTACTATTACTGAGTACTTTATTATATAATTTCACAGTTAATAATTGGCACAGTAAAGGCAGTGATTTTGGAGGAGGTAAAATTAGAACTTCTCTATTGAAAGAAATACTGCTGAGACAAATAAGGCAGCAATGACATGGTGGAAAGAACAGGAGAATTAGAGACAGAAGACTGGCGGTAGGATCCTAACTCTGACAGTTACTGGTTTGGAACGTTGGGTGAATCACTTAAACTCTCTCTGGCCCAATTTTCTCATCTGTGCAATGAAGCAATTGATAAATATAGGTGGTATCTAGTTGATATCTAAGGTCCCTTTCATTTCTGGATTTTTTTATTCTGTTTCTCCTGAAGCCCAGTTTTTCTCTGTTGCTATAATTAATTTTGTTAGAATAATCGGTTATTCCTGTTTAGTCATTTAATAAGCTTGAGTGGTTGAAATGGTAGAAATAAAGTTAGTAATGAGATGGAAAGTCTAGTAGCATTTAATGTAGTATAGGCTACATGCTTATTGAAGAAAGGAAATTCCTGTCTTTTCACAGCTGGCCTCAAAAACCAAAATATACTTCCAGTAAGTATCCACAAAGCCCAGTTTCACTCTGGCTGCTCCTGACTAACAATCTGGACTTTTTCCACAATATCCCAAATTTTCATTTGCCCTATCCTGCCTGTCCCCTATAAAAGTGGCTAAATGTGGGAGCAGTAGTGCATTTCGTTAATTAATCTGTTTATGAAGCGTCTGTTGTGTGCCAAGCACTGTGTAAAGCACTGGGGATATGAAAAGAAAAGGAAAAACTACACATCCTTTAAATCAAGTTATAAAAATCAAGACTGTCTCTGGGTACAATTTTCACATAAACTTTTTAATGTCCTGTGATGCAAACAACAACAAAATTTTCCCTCCAATTCCCTGAGAAAGTGATTGCTGAATGAGAAAAAGTATGCTCCAAATCTGAAGAGGATCTTTGTTAAAAGACTCAAGAGACTGTATCCATAGATTTTGTAAGGTATGAAAGCCCAGTGTCTGTTGTAAAAACATTGTTTAGTAGTTCATTGGGATGCTTTTTTGTGGGTTTGAAGTTTGGGCTTTTGGGTTTTGGTTTTGGATAGTATTTCTAAGGAGGGAAATCATTGAGAAACTGGCTAATATCAGGAATGTTTATACACATACACACACACATACATACATGTATGCTACCAAAATATAACTTACACTCAGTATACATTCAGCTCCATCTCCTTGTACACAAACCGTATTTGCAGTTCTGTACAACAAAACTTGATGTTCAGAATGATGTACCACAGCATCTGTACTATCCTGCTATCAAAGAATAAGTTTATCTAGTTCTTGCTATGAGAGATGGGGCAATAACAGAGGGGGGCAGCCTTGGCGTCAAGAAGAACTTGGTTCCAGGCCTTCTGACACATACTGGCTATTTGATCACAGACACTTCACTTAACCTCTCATTGTCCCAGGTAACGCTCTTAAGACCAAGCAGTTAATTCCCCTTGTGACATCGTAAGTCCAGGCCAGGAACAAACAACACTTCCTAAAGCAAGAAAGTATACCAGTACCTTTTAGAAAGATAATTAGCAAGAAGGAATGAAACGAGTTTTTTCTTGTTAATCTTTAGTTAACTAAAAATTTCAGTTAACTACAATAATCAATTCTTTGAGTATTTTTATTCATTGAGGTTTTACTCTCATATTTGAACACCATTAGCATAAGGCCAGTTGTTGTTGATGTGATCAGCAGCGTCAGAGGTTGGGAAACAGGATGTAGAAAGTCTGCTTTGGTAGCAGAATAGTTTAGACCTTTAAATGGTGATTTTGTGGAAATGAGTTTTGAGGAATATGTTTGTATCATGTTAATAGTTTTAAAATTTGTATTTCACTATTTAAAAGCATATAATATATATATATATATATATATATATATACATTCATTTGTGTGTGTGTGTGTGTGTGTGTGTGTGTGTGTGTGTGTGTGTACTGGAGCTCTACTTCAATGCAAAATAACCTGACATACATAGCAACAAGAGTTATCTGTCGTAACTTCCTAAACAATATTTATTGTCTATGTCTTTGTTTTAATAACTCCAAGTAATATATCTATGATCTGACACGAATAATCCTACTAGCATATGTCTCTTTTTTAACAGATTTTATTAAACAGAGAAGAACAGGACTGAATGAATTCATTCAGAATTTAGTTAGACATCCAGAGCTATGCAACCAGTAAGTAATTTTCACTTGTGTTCTAAAAGGGACTTTATTAAGACATACTGCATTTTATATACATTTGTAGGACCAAATTTAGTTAAGTATATCACTTTAGTATCACTCTATCATGAGATATATATATATATATATATATATATATGTGTGTGTGTGTGTGTGTGTATATACATATATGTATATATACCTCAGAGTAGTCTATTCAAGGAGATATTTTCTCCTCTATTAAAATAAAGATATTGCATATGGTATTTATGGTATCTGGATTTTATTTTTGCTTAAATAACACAGTAGAATTATAATCTTGGTTTTTTTCCAGTATTTTTTCAAACAGTAACCATTACAAATTCTAGGTATAATTTTTTCTTAACTAATTTTGAAAAAAAAATTTCTAATGTGAGAGTTAAGTAAGAGGAAAATTTGCTAGTCATTCTTCCAGTAAAAAAAAAAAGTTCTTAGAGTTATCTTTCAGACAATTTGAATTGACTGAAGAGTAAAATATATCAGCCACTTTTTGAAAAGTCATTTAAAAAGATCTTATTTTATTTAGAGGAAAACATCCCCAAAATTTATTGCTCCATCTGCAGCTCTCAAAGCCTTTAAAAACAGTATTAACACTTCTTTAGCCGTTTTCCTTTGCTCAAGGAATGTAACTGTCCTTAAATATAGAAATTGTAGATCTGTTTTAACCTTTAAAATTAAATTAGAGAATGACTTTACAGCATGCATTTTCAACTTAATTCATTTTTATCACTTTAACCATTATATTTGAAGGTTGAATTTTCACACATCTAGAATTTTATCCAACAACAAATGCTTTGCATATGGTCTTCTTCAGTTAGTTAACTTTTAGGCAAATCAGTAAATGAAATCAATATATGCTTTTGCTTGTTGAACAAATAGGCAGCCTAGCAAAATGGACACAGGGCCTGACTGAGCTTAGAGTCAGGGAGATCTGGGCTCAGATTCCTTTGCTGGTACTTCTTGGTTGAGTGGACTGGGGCAAATCACAGACTCAGTGAGCTTTGCTTTCTTTGTCAATGGAAAGGAGTTAACAATACCTACCTCCTAGGGTTGTTAGGAGGCTTCAGTGAAAAAAATCTATGAAAAGTGCTTTGTAGCCTTTAAAACACTATACTGATGTCTGTTTATTGCTGTTATGCAAAAATATAACAAACCCAAACTTAGGTCAGAGGCTATGCTAATTATTTGAAAGAAAATTTACTCTGTCCCAATGTTTATAAAAATTAAATATGTCCTACTTTTTACTTCAGTTTTGGGCGTAGTGGTTATTAATGATACAAGTCACTCTTTGGTTGTGACTTTTGGTAAAGATAACTATGCTTAGCCTCTGTTTATGCACCTGTAAAATGGGAATAATTCTACTTTCATCTTGAGGATCAAGTAAGCTACCTAAACTGGATAAGCTCCTGTTCAGGTGTGAGTTAGTAGTTGTATTTGCTACTTAGTTGTGGCTATGTCCTATCCATACATAGTATTTATTTTCTAGTTATTTTGTTTTACTTAACTGAAGATCGGCATTATTTAAGTTGTACATTCAACGTTACTAGTAAATACATAGAAACTTTTGTCTGAAGCTTTTAATTTTTATTTCATGTTCCTAAAATTTTTTTCTAATGAAGTAGTAGTAAGAACAAGTTACATTTTTAGAATACTTTCACTATATTTCATTTGATCCTCACAATAGCTGTTCAAAGTAGATAGTGCAGTTAATATAATTTCCATTTTATGGGTGTGTAAACTGAAGCTCATCAAGGTGATTGACTTGCCCAAAGGTGATACAGATGGTAAGTGGCAAGGCTGGCACTAAAATGGTACCATGTTCTTCACCCTCTTTTGTGCTGCCACATTTAACTTGCCAGGTCCTGGAGGGACAGGAAGAGTGCTGACCCCACTTTAGAGCCACTGACAAAATATTATGGAGACAGACTTGAAGTTTACCCTGCTGCTAAATGGTGGTGAATGGAGGTTCTTTGGTCAGAGAAGCGATGAGTCAGCAATGTGTTTCACTCTTAGCTAAGCTGCTTCCTCCATGCTTAGGCAAAGAAATAGGGTTTGATACCTCTGCGTATACATGTAAGCACACTTGATAGGGCTGTGGAAGATCTGGGCCTATTTTCATTATGCTACTTTGTCTTAATAATTCTGTTTTAAAATTAGGGAATCTTTTCCTTCACAGGGCTGCATCCTTCCAAGTCCATTACAGCTGATCTCATAATTAGGAAGATTCTTAATTATGATCTTCTGCATGTGTGCTGCTGCTTCTTATACCCGACTTATTTTATTACCTTTACCATGCTTAATGACAGTTTAGCCTGTCCTTCTTCATTGCTATAGCATCTTCCTAAAGAGATTGTGCTTAAATTACCAGTTGAAGTAAAAGTTAATAAGCTGTCTTTTTAAGACACTGTTGTTCAGAACTGCATGAAGCATTAAAGTTATTCAAAAGCAGTGCACTATTGTTTCCCTTAACAATGTAACTAGGATAGCATAACTGGAGGAATTGATGACACTTTGCCTAAATATGTTTATGTTTAATAATAATGTGTCTGGGACAGTTGGAAAGCACAGTGGATAGAGCACTAGTCTTGGAATCAGGATGACTCACGTTCATGAGTTCAAATCCAGCCTCAGATACTTACTAGCTGCGTGAATCTGGGGAGCTATGTGATTCTGGGGAAGTCATCTGTTTGATTCAGTTTCCTCCTCTATAAAATGAGCTGGAGAAGGAAATGGCAAAGTATCTTTGCCAAGAAAACCCCAGATAGGGTCTTGAAAAGTCAGATACGACTGAAACAACCGAACAACAACAACAAATAACAATAGCAACAGAACTTCTCTCTGGAAGACATGTTTTGTATGATGTTACTTTTTAAAAAAGGTTCTTCTGTTGATTCTAATTGACTTCTTTTTTCTTCCATTAACTGAAGAATATGATCTTTTTTCTTCTTTTTTACATGAATTGCACTTATCCTTTTAGGAAGCAATATAAATAACACATCTTAAAAAATACACTACAAAAAGAAATGTGATATTTAAACCCATAAGTAAAAAAATCGTCCATCTTTAGATAGGTATACTTAACTGCAAATGTGTATTTTCTTAATTATCGTATGTTAATGAGAGGAACTCTTGTTGTAGTCTTAATTCTTCTCAGGAAAGAATAATAATAGCTTGTATTTATAAAACATGTAAAGGCTGCAAGAGGCAGTATAATGTAATCACCCAGAAAGCTTAGTCTCAAAGCTAGGAAGGCCTAGATTCATGTCCTGTCTCTTAAGCATAGTGGCCTGGGCGCAAGTCAGGAGTAGCCTCTCTGTTCTCTGAGTAGTTCTATAAGACTGTAGTTTTCAGAGAGGGTTCTGAATTGATAGGGAGAATTTCCTCATTTGAAAGTTACCTATATCAGTGACAAATAGGTCTAGTCTCCGTCCCTTTCCTCTTACGCTGTCTACTTCATTATGACATTGAAGTGACCCTGGGTTATCAAAAGCTATGCAAATGGAGCATAAACTCTGCTGGAGTCAGGGTTTTGAATGTGGATGTGGCCTCACACTGTTATCTCTCTTCTAAAGATCAGTCTAGCTAAGTACAGAAAGACTCCTCACTAGTGAGTTAGCACCTAGATGAAAAATTTTAAATCACCTTTAGTCCCATGTATACGAATATATTTATGTTAGAACTTTTTGTAGTAACAAAGAACTAGAAACAGAGCAAGTGACCACTAACTTGGAAAATAGCTAAACAAACTGTGGTGCATTAATGTTGTGATGTAGTAGAATATTACTGTTTTGTAAGGAAGATGAATATATGTGAAGTAAGTAGAACCACGAATTTGTTATATACAATGTTTACAACAATGTAAACAGAAAGAACAGTAGCACAACATTTGAAACTGAATCTATGAAATTGTAATAACCAAATTTGGGCCCAAGAAGGGATATGAGAATGCATCTCAGATCATTCTTTGCAGTGGTGTAATGCTATGAGTGTGGAGTGCTGTAAATCATGGCAGTTTCAGTTGATGTGAAAATGAAAAATATTAATAAATGTTTTTTGAATCCTCAGTCCTGTGCAGCCTCCTTTTTTTCTCTTCAGTAACAGTAGAAGAGTGGCCAGAAAGAGGGGGCAAAAGGTGCTAATTATCCCAGCTTTTAAGCTATATGTATCTCTAAATGTGAACTCTTTGTTTAGTGAAAATTGAGTCAACATACTAGTGGAGTCACTGAATCATATCAGTAGTGACATAAAGGTAGAAATAAAACCAGAGCACATAAGGGAATTATAGCTAAATGGAAAGATAGTTCACAAGTTCTCCTTTTTGAAGCAAATAAAGGAGTTGGTTTTATTTTGCAAACAAAGATAACTGGAACCATTCATGAAGCACTTCCGTCATCTCAACTTTGCAGTGCAGGGCACAATGAAGATATTAGCTCAAGTGTAAGGCTCTCCTCCATGAAGATATCTCCCATGCATATATCAAAATCAATACAACTTTCCTTCTAATAAAAGATAACTGAGGATTTGTGGTTAAGAGGAAATGTTAGATGTAAAACAAGATAATTTCTACCTCAAGGTAAAACAGGGTATTTTATGCCAAAGGTGTTTGCCAAGATGTCCTACAAGGCTTTGAAATCAAAAAGGGAATTCCCTACAAATAGTGAGATTGTCCAGATATATTCCTGTTAACAAATGTTACTATGATATATATGTACACATACATTATATATGTGTATGTATACGTGTGTATCTACACGCATACCTGTATGTAAAAATACACACACACACATACATGGTTTTCTCTGTGAGCATATAGGCAGCAAGGATCCTTATATTCGGTTTAGTGACCCATTTTTATTTGAGTTTGACACCATTGGCATAGATAAGCCATAGAACTTGTCCACAAATGCATATATCTTGAACAGACCCTGAAAACGACCAGTGAGCTTGACATGGAATTTAACTAGTAGAGGGAAAGAGTATGGATTGTATTTAGGAAATTAAAGAGTTATTTTAATAACCCCAGATTTCTTATAAGTCATGAAATAACCATAGTCCCCAAATATTTAAAGTTAAGGTTCACCTAAAAGGTGGTAGAGAGGTGCATAGTAGGGTATGAGCAGTCTGAAAAAAGTTACAAATGAAGAATTGCGTAAGAAAAGCAGTGTAAAGCACATTAAAAAAATTGTGAATCTGTAATATAATGAGAATTAGGGATAACCAGTGTGTACACTGCTTGTGTATTCCATTGTTGTCTCCACAGTATTAAGAGATGTAGAGGAATGTCCATAGCATGTTGAGTGAACCCATCTCAGCATGTTGGGGTACTGTAGGACACAGACAGGAATCACAAAGGTTGGACACGTATAGATGGGTCATGATCTACGTTACTAGAGGATGTATTCTCTCGGATGAAACTGCATTTCCCTTGAAGTATGCAACAACATCTGTTACAGAGAATGAAGAGGTAGAGAAATTTTTACCAAGAACTTGACAAAATGCTCAAAATCAAGTCAACATATGTGTTGATATTCAGTTACTTTATTGCAAAGTTGGATACAAGAGGAAGATGGCAACACAAAAAGTATTGGAAAATATGGTTAGAAATGAGTTCAAAGACTCATGTGTAAACCACAAAGCAGTGACATGATGAATACATCCAAGAAAAGATGTTCAAGAAGAAAATTAAAAAGCACTGGACATAAAAGCTCTAAATAACATAAAAGTGAAATTGATTTTATCTTCATAATAGGAAATAAATAGCTAGCTATATCAGAGTCATTTCTGAATCTGCTGTATGTGTGCAGTCACACTTCTGACTTGTTAAAAACAAAGTTGAGAATAAACACCAAATGAAAAGAAAGGATAAAGTATAGTTAATAACTATCTAGGAACAGCGTTCTTAACAGCCCCAACTCAATGTATGAAAACAAACTGTTCCACTTAAAAATGGGAAATGGATAAAGGAAAAGACAATGGTTATGATCATCACCATTTCCTACAGACACTCAGCTGATCTAAGGCGATTGTCCCAATAAGGAATTCCAAAAAGCCTTAGAAAATGTCTTGAGCAGGAAGCACTTGATCTCTTTGGTGAATGGAAAGACATTGCCCATAGGGGTAACACCATTTTAGAATTAAAATGAATTTGCAAAATGTTATAGAGGGTGTGGAAAAATTGGGACATTAATACACTATTGGTGGAAACTTGAACTGATCCAACCATTTTGGAGAGCAATATGGAATTATGCTCAAAGAATTATAAAACTGTGTATATCCTTTGACCCAGCAATACTATTAGATCTGCTACTCAAGGTGATCAGAAAAAAAGGAAAGGGACCTATATGTTCTAAATATTTGTACCAGCTCTCTTTATGGCAGCAAAAAGCTGGAAATTGAGGGCCTAGCCATCAGCTGGGGAATGTCTGAATAAATTGTGGTTTATGATTGTGATGGAATACTACTGTACTGTATGAATTGATGAGCAGGTTGATTTTCGGAAAACGAGGAAAGATATGCATGAAATAAGAGTGAAAGGAGAAGAACCAAGAGAACAATTTATACAATAACAGCAATATTGTTTGAAGAGTAGATGTGAATGACTAAACTATGCTCAGTTATATGAATGTTCAGATCAACTACAAAGGACTTATGAAGGAAGTTGGTGTCCACCTCCAGAGAAAGAACTGATGTATGGAACTATGTACTGTATAGTTTCATAGAGATGCATCTGTGTCAAATGTTGGCCTTCTCTAGTACAAGGGTGGTAGGGAAGAAGGGAAACAGCTTGGAATTCAAACGTAACAAAAAATAAATATTTAAAAGTTTTTAAAATATTATAAAGGAAAGATAGCAGAACCTCAGGAGCATTGTTGCCTAAGAAAATAACAAATATTGGTTGAGGGGCAAACAAATCTACAGATTGGTGTGATACCTAGCTAAAGCCCACTTATCCCAATTACACATTTATAGAAGACACTAGAAGGAAAACAGTTAAAAAGTGGAGCAGATTTGCTAGCATTTCTCAGTATTCATCATAATTGATGTTGGAGCCACAACAAGGAGACATCGAATGAAACAGAAAAAGGACTCCAAAAAATGACATTAAAAAGAACACCTGAATTCAATCAACTATGCGCAGATGAAATCTGTGCTGGATACAACAAAAATTTTAAAGCTTTATGAGAATGAGTCTTAAAATATCTTAAAGAGGATAAGATCCAAAACAATTTGAAAAAATCATAGTCCCAAAACACAAGAAGTGACTCATTAACTACTGAGTCTCAACTTTTAATATCTCTATAAAATAATTGAGAATGATTGACATGTTGAAGGTGCCCTTGAGGAAAAAAAGGAATAGAGAAAATGGAAAATATTACTATGCTTGATTGTTTATATATATATAGTTTATGTATACGGTTGTATACATATGTATACATGTACACATATGTATACATGTATATCAACAATATATATATTTGACTCCATAGAATAGAGCCCAGCTCTCTTCTTCAGAAAATGACTCCTATGCAACAACTATCTAATAACAGAGTACTTAACAGCTCTCAGCTCAACCTATGAAAACAAACTTTGACACTTACCAGTGGAAAGTGTATAAAGGTAAAGGCACTGGTTATGATCATCACCATATATATAAGTATATTGCTTATTTCCTACAGACATTTAGCTGATAGAAGACAATTATCACACTTAGGAATCTATGCATATATTAAGATCATGCAACTATAAAAATAGGGAGCTGAGTTTTTAGTAAAAATATCCATCACTGTCATGGAAAGTATCCTACACAGATTGTCTGTAGATGGTGAGGGCCTCTAGATGCTCCTGTTCTTAAATTATATTGTGCTGCTAGGTGGTACAGTGGATAGAGCACTGGAATTAGAAATCAGGAAGACCAGAGTTCAAATCCAGCATCAGACATATACTAACTGTGTGACCTTGGGCAAGTCACTTAATCTCTGTCTTAGTTACTTTAACTGTAAACTGGGAATAATAATAGCACCTACCTCCCAAGGTTATTGTGAGGATCAAATGAGATAATATTTGTAAAATGCTTAACACAGTACCTAGCACATAGTAAACATTATATAAATGCTGGCTAATTTACTGATTGTGCAAAACTCCTGAGTAGTGTATCTTCATCAAGGCTTCTTAAGTAATAGTCATGACTATTAAAAGATATCCAGAAAGGATGAACTTACGGGATGAGGAATGTATATTTTTCAGATTATACTATATAGTTGGATGGGTACCATTGAGTTAGTCTGTCAGTAAGTTTATATTGGATAGCTACTGAGGTACAGTGAGTTGGGCCTAAAAAAAATCAGTAGGAAAAGAGCGGACTGCACTGTAGTTAGGAAGTTGCAGAGCACTCCCAGTGGTCCCAAACAGCTCCATAACCTACTCCCTTCTCCACAACCATGCTTTTACCACCAGTATTCTCCTGATGAAATTTTTTATGAAAAATGGTACGCCATAAGTGCCCTAACAAGGAGCTAAAGGAGCTAAGCAAGTTCTTGGCTGCTTCCTCTATGAAGGATTTATACAAGGATATGAACAAGGAGTACACAGGGCAGACGTCTCTTCTTTTAAAGAAGGGAATAGACACAAAAATGAGATCGCTTACAGTACAGGATACTTTGTTTATTATTTCATTTGCATTGTTGGGACCACAGAGATCAGCTAGTCTAACTCCAATCTCAATGAGAATACCCCATAACTCCACTCCTGATAACAAAGTTGCTTGAAGACCTCTGTCCAACTACCTTCTTCGGGAGCCTGTTCCACTTTTGGAAAGCTCTAATTGATAGTAAATCAACAAGCATTTACTAAGGGCTTACTATGTGCCAGGCACTGTGATAAGCACTGAGCATAACATAGAAAGACATAAGCATGGACTCATACTCAGGAAAGCCCAATTCTTCTCTGCAGCTTCCATTTGTATCTCCTAGTTCTTCCTTCTTGGTCTAAGCAGAATAAGTCTAATCCCATTTCCATGTGACTGCCCTTCACATACTTAAAAGACCAATATCATGATCTTTGTCAGTCTTCTCTGCCTCAAGCTAAATATCCTCATGGTTTGACCTCAAGGCTCTTCATCATTTTACTTGTACCCCTGTCCACTTCACCCTGCCCCAGACACAATCTCAGTCCCCCCTTCCAAGAGCTGAACCTTCTATGCCATGTATGGACCGACCAGGGCAAAATAGAATGGCATTCTCACATTCCTCATTTGGGACACTACTGGACACTCTACTTTTCTTAATGCAGCCTAAGATCATATATAAACCCCTCTGGCTGCCATATTGCAGTGTTGTGTTACATTGTTTGTAGTCTAGTAAAACCACCAAATTACCTTCAGATGAATTGCTTGTCTAGCCATGCCTCCACCTTCTTGTACTGATGGAGACATCTAAGGCTTAGAGAGCTCAAGTGATTTGTTCAAGGTTACATAGCTACCAGGTAGCAAAGCTAGAACTCAAAACCAATCCATATGCTTTAAAATCCAGTGTTTTTTCAACTGTATACTGAACATGTAAGTGTAAACATAGATGCGGCTTATACTTGCATGGCACTTGATGATGTCAAAGCACTTTCACGTCTTTTATTTTTTTATTATCTTTATGATAGAAAGAAGTTAAGTAGGGTAGATATTGTTTCTGTTTTTTTCAGAGAACTGATTGGTGTTGAAATGACTGACACCTTGGGATAAAATGACCTTGTCATTTTAGAGTTTGTAATAATAGCCGAGGAAAGGAATTCCAGGCATAGTTTGACATGTACCCTAGTCTTTAGGGAAGAATTTTAAAAATTCAGAGAAAAAATAGGTAAGATACCATCACCAAAGATTCTAAAAGGGAAGGTTATTCAAGAAAAATCTCAGGTTTTAAAATTTGAAGTTTTTATATTACAATCCCATAAATCCCAGTGAGGAAGAAAAGGGTGGGAAGAAATCTTTTTAAAAAAACCATTCTGCCTAGTGAGCCTTCTGGCAGTCTCATTTTTAAAGTGTATTATGCAGAATGCTAAAAGAAATATAACAAAAATGAATATTGCATCATGACCACAAGCCTGTAAGAAAAACATCAGGAAGATTAAGGCCCAAAGTGAGCTATTGTTTGTGACAAATGCTTAGGATAATTTTTAAAGGACATTTTTGAGGTATGTTCAGAAATAGAAGATAAACAAGAATCTGATGTCCATTGGTTTTCACAGATGGTATAATGTTCAACAGACAATAACCACCCATTCCTCCTTTTCCAAAGAGAATGATGTTAAAACTGGAAAGGGTAGGATAAATATGGTTCACCACTTCAATCTGACATTAATTGAAGATATAAGAGAGCACTTAGCTACTTTAAGAGAGTTAAGTTCTTCAGACTTTAGTTTCATGCCAAAGTGTTGTAAGAATTTACAGGTATGGTTTCTGAACCACTTTGGTTAGTCCTGAAAAACCATGGGCTAGGAGAAAGGAACCAAAAGACTGGAGGTGGGCAGATGCTCCATTTTTCAAAAAGGGAAGAAAGGTGGAATCTGAAAACTATAAAACTATGACATTTGCACTGGTATTAATGATGCCCAACAGATCTCTACAGTGGGTTATTAAATGGGGCTTCCAGATGACTTGGTGGATGGAGTAGTAGACTTGAAGTCAGGAAGATCTGAGTCTGAATTCTGCCTCTGACACCTACTAGCTATGTAATCTGGGGCAAATCATTTAACCTCTCTGAGCCTTACTTCTCTCATCTGATATGAGGATCAAATGACAATATAGGAAAAGCACTTTGCAAACCTTGAAGTGCCATATAAGTGCTACTTATTATTATCATATTATATATTATGGTAATACATTATTATATATTATCATATATCATTATAGCCAGTTGCCCTAACTGCAGTCTGGGACTATTTGTCATTCTAGGCTTGAAACCACCCCTTGCAGCCATGTCCTCTGGAGGTGTTCACATTGGGAAACTGATCCCTAACTTCCATGCCACTGTTGTGGTTGATGGGGCTTTCATGGGGGTAGGGTTAGAAAGAAAACAATAAGGATTTAAGTGCCTATATGAGCCATGGTGCTAGTGCTTTGCAAATATTTTCTCATTTGAGACTCACAGCTGTTCTGGGAGGTAAGTGCTATTATTATCCCCATTTTACAGTTGAGGAAACTGAGGCAGACAATGAAGTGGCTTGCCCATGGTCATATAGCTAGTGAGTGACTGAGCCTGGATTTGAACTCATCTTCCTTACTCCAGGTCCAGTGCTCTGTCCACTGTACCATCTAGGTATAGACTATAAAGGGAAATGTCGGGAAGTATCTATGTCCTTGATTTCAGCTTTGTATGCCTTACAGAGATCATTGCATTCAGTGGCCAGGTTTCTTAATTTTGGCCAGTGGATCTACAAAGTCCTTAGTGTGTGTAGATTCCCTGGTTACTCACTTGGCCTGAATTTCAAGGACATCCTTTAAAGGAGTGTCCTGGGCCATTTGAAAATCTCTTGTTGGCAGACCTGACTAGAAGCCTGCCTTGAAATCGGTTGTTGTCCTTCATTCCTGAAGAGGACCGAAATGATATCAGTAAGTTAGAGTCAAGTTACAGTGTGTCCACCGGTGGCTCATCAAACAAATGTAAACTCAGAATGCTTTACCACAGGCAGGACACAAATAATCTGTGTGAACATTTGGAGTGGATTCTCTAAACATGTACATTTCACGTTTCTTTTGAGCTGCTCCAGGTCTGTTTTATTCCTAGAGCACAGCACCTTCTTTGATGAGGGCACACCAGGCCGGGTGGCCTTGTGCCAGTGTCTCCCATGCCATGCAATCAATTATGAGATTATGAGTTACTAAAGGATGACAACAGTATTTTCTACAGGGCCTGTTCATCACTGATACCAAGGACCTTGTCCTTGTTAAATCATTGTCAATGACTTGTCTGTGAGATTCTCAGTGAATGATATGCTGCAACTAGTGCAAGCATTCCATTACACAGACAAGCATGACATGGTATGTCCCGCAAGCCCAAGCAAGAGATACTATTAAGCCCAATGTAGATGACAGTAATACTTTATTATTAAACAGAAAGTTTGCAAGTCCCTGAGGAAGAAAGGCAGGGAATCATCACTAGGATCCGTTGTAGAGGTTCAATATCTCATTCCTTTCCATTTACTCAAGCAATCTATCATTTAAAGATCAGAAAGTCAAAGGAATGCTAAAAAATATTGTCATATTCTTAGTAATTATTTGACAAGTTGTCTCCTGAGAACAATTTATATATTAACAATAACATTGTGAAGACAAACAACTTTGAAAGCCTTAAAAACTCTGATTAATGCAGTGGCCAACCTTGATTCCATAGGACCAATGATGAAGCATCACTTGCTGAACTCAAGATGCAGAATAAGGCATTTGGAGATTTTTTTCTTAATTGTACATAGTCAATAAAGGGGTTTTATTTTTCTCTTTTTTCTGTTGGAGAAGGGGGAGGTAGAAGGGAGAATAGGTCTAAGGATATTTGGCCAAAAAAGAAAAAAGAGTTGTTGAAGCATTTTTAAAATGCACAAAAGAGACCAGAAGGAATCACTGACAAGCAGGACATCTTTGAAAGTTATGTGTGTTTAAATGTATTATATGTTTTTAAATAAAAGCAAGTTATACATATAGTTTTTTGTATTATCTTCTTTTTCTATTCTACATATATAGAAATACTGTTTTTATTTGGTTTTTGTAAGACTTAGAATTTTTTTTTTAAATTTAAAATTTGTCTCCTGATTTCCATGTGAATGAGATGGGAAAATACAGTCTGGATGGTAGTTGACTTGGATAAATTGATACCTGACTGAAAATACACAAAGTCTGTTGATTAATGCATTTATTTCACCTTGGCTTTTTATCAGCTACTTTCATGAAAACATAAGAGACTTGTTACCATTTGTGTACATGTTAGACACAAGGCAAAGAGACAGTAAATGTGTTAGCTAACAAGATAAAAACAGTGGGCCAAAACTAAAAGAGTGAAATTCCGTAGACATAGATAAACTTACATTTTAGAAAATCAGGTATACTGGCACAGGGGAACTCAACTTTGCCCAAAAAGCAAAGTTGACCTACAAAAAGACCTAGAGTGGGACAGCAGTGAGAGATGGAGGTATCAACTGACTGACTGCCCACCCATACAACATAAGCCACTACAGTGCAGCTGGAAAAAAAAAAAAGCAAACCTAATGGAATCTCAGGCTACAGTAATAGAAATAAAATACATAAGTAAGTAAAGTAGTAGTCCCACCTATACTCTTCAGTGTCCATACATACAGAGTATCTAGAACGTCATGTTCGATCTCACATTTTATGAGAGCTGTTGGTGAATTCATAGGAGTATAATCAGGATAATGAAGTAGATAGCAACTGTCATATGAATTATTGTTGAAGGAACAGGGAATATTTAGCCTAGAAAATAAAAAGATTTCTAGGGAATTGTGTAGTTGTTTTTAAATATTTAAAGAAGTTTCATGTAGAGTAAGGATTAATTGTGTTATATGTAGCTCCAGAGGGCAGAATTCATATCAATTGGTGAAAACTACAAAGAAGAAAAGTTTAGAAATAACCATTAGTGTTGTCCTTCAGTGGCAGAGAAGATAGTTAGCTGGTTCTCAGAGTCAAAAGGACCAGGGATTAAGTTTCATCTCTGACATAGTGGCTATGATTCTCTGGGCAAAGACTACAAATGTCAGAGAAGGCTGCTTGTCCTCTGTCACTGGAAATGTTCAAATCAAGCTTGTAGATCCTGCATCGAGGTTGAATTGTTGGGATTATGGGATCCCTAAGCACTCTTTCAGTGTTGAGATCTGTATATATATCTTTCACAAGTCAGAACCCTGTAGAACTATTGAAATACGAAGTTCTCTCTGATAGTAGGAATCTTTGATCTTTTCTATAACATGGTCGATATTTTAGGGGAATAGTGTCATGACTTTAAACACTTTGACCTCAGTCTAGGTAAAAACAAACAGAACTATTTTTAGCATGTTGCCAGCTCTTCTATTAAACTTGAACCTTCTCAGTTTGTCTGTCACTTAGCTCCTGTAATTTTGCTGCTTTTCGTTTTATTTAAACATGACATTTTCAATGTGCAGTTCATAACCCTTGAAACTTTTAAGTCAAGGTATTATATTTTATAAAGATACTGCGTTCTAAAAAGATGTGCTCTTTTAAAGCTTTCTACCAATAACATGAAAGGCAGCATGACATAGTGGGTAGAGAGCCAGTCATGGAGTTGGGAAGACCTGGGTTCAAGTGCCTCCTCTGACATAGAGCAGCAGGGTGTGACCCCTAGCAAGTCACTTAACTTCCCAGTGTTCTGTGCAGCTCCCAGAGACTGTTAAGTTACAGAGAAAGTACCAACCTGTACTAGCAGGAGTTGCCTTATTTGAGTGTTCCCTATTGCCCAAATTTAAAAAGTTGCAATAGTTAACATTTACATGATGCTTACCATGTGCCAGGTGCTATGTTAAACTCTTTACAATTATCTTATTGGGTCCTCTGGATAAACCTAAGTTAGGTGCTGTTATTGTCCCCATTTTACAGATGAGGAGACTGAGTTCTTATTCTTACTAATAATGTATTTTTAAAAATTTAAATGCAAGTGTAGCTTAATTATGGTACTAAATCACCACATTTTTTTCCATAAAATTATTTCAAATAATTTTTCAATTAGAAAATAAGATGATTCTCACACATTTGAACCACAAGTTTTATCTGATCATTTAGATTATTTAGTGCCAAGAGTTACCATGTTAAAGCAAACTAGTAATTAGTTAAGATTAGAGGAACAACAAAAAATCAACAAATATTTATACAGTACATACATGTGCTAAGAAGTATCCTAGAAACAGGGGAAATAGTTTTTGGAAAAATTTACTTTTAAAAATTGTCTTATTCAAGGGGCAACCCGGTGGTGCAGTGGATAGAGTACGGACCCTGGAGTCAGGAGGACCTGAGTTCAAATCCGACTTCAGACATATGATACTCATTAGCTCTGTGACCCTGGGCAAGTCACTTAACCCCAATTGCCTCACAAAAATGAAAACAAAATTGTCTTATTCAGCTTTATAATATCATAAATTTTATTTTAGATAATCTGACTAGTGTACTAATGGTAGAAAAAGAAATATAGGAATGTTGGAAGTTGGTGGTATTAGAATAAAGCATCTTTCAGAAAAACCTAGGAAGACTTATATGAATTGATACAAAGTGAAGTAAGCAGAACCAGGAAAACATTGTACACTGTAATACCAGTACTGTATAATAATCAACTCCGAGTGACTTAGCTATTCTCAGGAAAACAATGATCCAAGACAATTCCGATGGACTTACAATGAAAAATGCTGTCCATCTCCAGAGGAAGAATTGATGGAGATCATAGCGTGCTTTTTTAAACTGTATTTTTCTTGTGGTGTTTTTTTTTAGGGGAAGGGAGGGTTCTGTGTTTTCTTTCACAGCATGCAAATATATTTTGCATGACTGCACATGTATAACCCTATATAAAATTGCTTGCCCTCTCAATGAGGAGAGAGGAGAGGGAGCAAGAGAAATTAAAACTCAAAAATCTTTTTTAATGTTAAAAATTATTTTTATATGTGTTAGAAAAAAATATTTAAAAAGAACAAAGCATCATAACAAAGCTAATTTTGTTTCTAGTCCAGATGTCAGAGCATTTCTTCAAATGGATAGTCCACGACATCAGTCAGATCCTTCTGAAGATGAGGATGAAAGAAGTATTCAGAAGGTAATAAAATGGGTTAATATTTGTTAAAGCTGCCATATATTCATCCCTGAAATACACCCAGCATATGCCTGTGCTTCTTAGTTAACTGTAAAAGTCAAGATCTGCCTTGAGCAGCCTGCTCTCCCCTTTGTCTTAGAAACTCTCATCATCTCCACCCATCTTTTCCTTTGTTTCTGTATTCTATTTCCTCTGTTATCTTGCCCCATTGAACATTCTTCTTTGTCCCCAATCCCTATCTTTGATGACTCTTTATTTACCGGCTTCTTCTCTACCACCTACAAACATGCCCAGGTCACCATAGTTCTTTCAGACAAACCTGTTACTGGGCATGACCTTCATTGAGATATCTAACGGCCTCCTCTTATTTCTCATCAGTTTTAATCTCTATAGTATCTGACACTGTTGACTCCTGGATACTCTCTCTTGAGGTTTATCTTTCAGTTCTCCCACACTTTTTACTGTTCCTTAGTCTCTTTTACTGGATATGAAGGGCATATCGTATTTCTTTATGTTGGACCTTTCTTTCTCTCCAGTCTCTCTTGGTGACCTCATAAAATCCCATGAGTTTAGTTAGCATCTTTATGGAGATAACTTCCAGATCTTACATAGCAAGTCCTCATTTCTTTCCTGAGGTGTCACTTCAGTTTCACTGACTGACAGTTGGACATTTCAGTCTGGATCTTTACTCCGCCAGCAAACTCAACGTGTTCAGAACAAAATGTTCTTTTCCATATGGGTATTCCCCAAGGTTCTTTCCCATTTCTCTTCTCTTTTCCCAGTACTCTTTCCATTGGCAACCTTATCTGTTCCCCTCAATTTAACTATGATCTTATGCAGATGACTCCCAGCCTCTCCCCTGAGCTTCATCCTGCTTCACTGTTCTCCCATTTGGACATTTCAAATTATATTTCCTAGAGACATCTTCAGCTCAACCTACCCAAAACTGAACTCCTTATCCAAACTAGCCTTCTCTGTCTTCCTCACACATGACACCCTGCTCCCTTTTTGTAGCTTTGTGCTGGCTTTTTCACATGTCTGGTAGGCACTCCTTCCTTAACCCTTGCTTCAGAGTCCCTTTCTTCCTTTAAAATATGAGTCAAGCACCATCTTCTGCGAGAAGCCTTTCCCAGGTTCCTTAATCTTAGCGCTTAGCTCCTTCCCCTCTAGGACTTTGATTAGCTCTACTTTGTTGTATTAATCTTATTACTGGTGTCCTCTCCCCTTAGATTACAATAAGTTCCTTGAGGCTGGAATTGGTTTTTTTCCCTTTCTTTGTATCCCTAGCACTTAGCTTAGTTCTGGTATGTAATAGGTGCTTAATCAGTGCTTGTTGCCTTAATTATTCCAGCTTCATTTCTCTTACTACCAGCCTGCTAGAATGAGTACTTCCTTTTCCCATCTCCTTTTTGCTCAGCCATATGCAATGTCTTAAAAGCCCTGCTGCTCTATTGAAACTGCTCTCTGACCAATTAATAGTCATCTCTTACGTGTTAAATCCAATGAATCCAGACCTTAACTCACCTTGATCTCTCTAATGTTCTTGACACCATTGGTCATGTACCTTCCTCTTAGGAACACTTGTTTCTCAGATTTCTCTGGTGCCATTCTCTCTTGACTTTTTCTTAACCTAACTGCTCTTTCATATCAGTATTATACGCTTTCTTCTCCTTTGATGTGAGTATTCCTCAGGGATCTGTGATGGCCCCTCTTTTCTTCTGTATACCCTTTCCCTTGGAGATTTATTAGCTCCTATGGATTTAATTGTCATTTACACACCAATGACTACCGTAACTTTATAGTCTGGCCCTAATCTTTCTTCTGAACTTCAGTCCCACATGTTAGCAACTTAAAGTCAGCAATTTTTTTAAAAAAATGGCTAACTTCCCTCCTAAAACTGCTGCTCCAAAGTTCCCTATTTCTGTTGAGGGGACTCTCAGTCATTCAGGTTGAGACCTCTTAGAAGTCATCCATTGCTTCTCCCCTCTCCTTCACCCCCTTCATATTTAATCATTTGCCAGGTCTTACTGATTCTACCTCTACAGCATCTTTCCCATCATTCTCCATTCCTCTGTTTTCATGACCACCCCCTCCCCAATCCAGACCCTTATCACCTCTTATTGACTAGTAAAAGCTCTTCCCAATTAGTCTCCCTCTTTTTCCTGTTTTTCACCCCTCTCCAATATAGCTGCTAAAATAATCTTCCTAAGGCACAAATCTGATCATGTACTTCCCTACTCAAGAGTTTCCAGTGGCTCACTATGACCTACCTCAGGGTTAAAATACAAAACTCTCAGCTTAGCTTTTAAAACCCTCCATGATACGGTTCTATTTTTCCAGTCTTAACTTCTGTCACTCTCCTTCATTCATCTTATGCATGAACCAAAATGGACTACTAGATATTTTCCAGGCTCCACTTTCTATCTTCTGCCTTAATGCATTGACATATACATTCCTTATGCCTTGAATGTGACCCTTCCCTGATTTCTACTTCTCAAGAACTGAATTTAGATAAGACTTCTTCATTGAAGCCTTCTCTTATTCCCAGGTTGTAAATGATCCCTCCCTCCTCAAATTACCTGGTATTTACATATATGTGTTATTATGTCTATGTTATTGTTATGTGTATGTCATGTATTGGGGGCAGCTAGGTGGTGCTGTGAATAGAGTGCTGGGCTGGAGTCAGGAAGACCTGAGTTCAAGTCTGGCCTCAAACACTTACTAGCTATGTGATCCTAGGCAAGTCACTTACCAGTTTGTAATAGCTCTGTTTCTGTATCTGTAAGATGAGCTGGAGTAGGAAATGGCAAACTATTCCAGTATCTTTGCCAAATGAGGTCATGAAGATTCGAACATGACTGAACAACAACATATCATTCATATATATATATGTATGTATGTATGTATGTGTACCTTGCTTTTATATTAGATGTAATGTATATATTGTAAATATTTCTATAAGTGTATGTGTTATTCCACTCCATCCCTCCCTCCACCATCCTTCCCACACACTTGCTGAATTGAATTAGTGGGAGGATATTATGGCAAAAATTTAAATTAAATGCCAGCTTTAAGGGAATAGTAACTTAAAATGAAATAAGTTAAACCTTAGTCCATGAATAAATTTCCTGCTTTATGGATTATATAGGGAAAACGTTAAAGTTTTTGTTGATAGCTCTTGCTCATCTCAATCACCAACCCATGCTAAACTTTGAAATGTTATTTTGAACTACGACCACAGCCCTGCTACCAGGAAAAGCCCTTTAAATAAAAATACTTCATTATTTCTTCCTCTTCCTTATCAAGGAAGATGCAAATGACAGAGGTGGTGGAGAACCTCTGGTTTAGAAGTAACACATCACTTTCTTATTCAGCCTTATATCTTTGCTGTTGAACAAGTTGTGCTAAAATGTCACAAAGATGCCTGCTACTCTGGTAATATTAATCTTCCAGGCAAATATAGATTATATTATTTTACATGAATAAGACTTTAGCAAGTTAACTGAATAAGCTTGTTTAAAGTATTATTTCTACAAGTATCAGTAAACATCAAGAATACTATTTAGATATATGCTTTACTAGTTTATTGATTTGGTATTGTTTGGTGCTGGGGCGACTTATTCATTTAGTTTTTATAAAGCTCTGATGTGAGAGTCTGTGTGGCATAGTGGAAAGACCATCACACCCAGATTTGGAAAGAACTGGACTCTAGTTCTTCCTATGACACATATGGGGCTTTATGACTGTGGGCAAATCATTTGATCTCTCAGGCTGTGATAGAGGATTTTACTTACCTAGAAGAGTTCACACAGTCACAGGTCTAGTCTCTTCTGACTTCTCCACCAGAAAAAAAAAAAATCCAACCCTTCCTCAGGATGGGGAAAAGGGAAAGCACATAGAGATGGCTTGTAGTAATAGGTCACCTGGATGTCCCATGTGGTCATAGGGTGAAGTAGAACACAGAGTCTTTAGAATCCTGGCTGCTCCCAACCCAGCTTTGCCACTAACTCTACAACCATGAGAAAGTTGCCTAGTCTCAAACAAGAGAAGCCTGCTCCTTCAATTTTACAATCATTTTTCCCTAAAATTCTGTAATTCTATACTCATTTTAAAGTTTTCATATATTCTAAATAAGAATTACCTTATTAAATGAAGTTATGCAATTTTTCTGTAAAGAACTTTATTGATATCTTGTTTTTACACATTTATTTCTACACATATTATTCCCACCCAACAAATTATTCCTTGTAATAAGGATTGTAAAAGGAAGAGCTATCTAACACATCAACCAAGTCTGATATGTCTGAACATACAAATATATATGTAAATAAAACAATTCACATCCATAGTTCCCCACAGCTCAGCTCTTCTGTGAAGCCAAGTGTGGCTGTTATAATTACAAACTCCACTGATTCTTACAGTAACACTGAAGAAACTTTAGCAGTCAGCTGGCCAGATCTACCTTTTTGTTTAAACAGGTGAGAAAACTTTAACCAGAGAGGTTAAATGATGCAATGTCATGTTATTCATTCTTTTAATAAGTTACAGCTTGACCTAACTTTATTAATTAGACACATTCCTGAAAAGTTACAATAGCTTACTCTATATAGCTCTTTATGGCTGCAAAGGGCTTTCACAGGTATTTATTAGGTCCTCACAATGTCCCTTGAGGTGGGTCGTATAAGTATTATCATCCCTATTTTACAGGTGAAGCCATTAAGACTCAGAGAAATTGTGACTTGCTCAAGGTTAGTCGACATAACCAAGTTCAGATAGTATAGCCACGCTGAAATTTTCTGACTTCCAACTTCAGTGTTCTTTCTGGTATGCCAGGAGTATAGGCAAAAGATGATATATCTGATTTTATTTTCTAATTGGTTTCCATTGTAACTCTTAACAATTACAGAGATGTCTTCCTTTGGAACAAAATTCACAAATAGCAATAATAATAAATTACACTTAATCCTAAATTATAAAGATATGTTGCCTTTGTTATTGTAATAGAATGTAAAACTCCTTGAGGGCAGGGAGTATTAATTTTTTTTTTCTGCATCCTTAGCACATAGTAGGTACTTAATATGTTGAATGAATAAATTATCTTCCATATACATAGCTTACATGCTGTAACACCTACAGAGGAGGCTTTCTCTTGATTCCAACCACCACCACCCCGACTGTTAATGTCCTGCTTTCCAAAACACTTTGTATTTATCTCCCTATATAGATTTTGTATATGTTTATGTGTGTACTCTTCTTCTTTAGAGCTCTTTATGCATAGGCATTGTTTAATTCATTGTATTTGCATATTCAGTATCCAGCACACTGTGACTGCCAAATAACAGGTACTTAACTTTTGTTGACTGCTTCATAGTCTAGGTACACTTAATTCTCCTATGTAACCCATTGGAGAAAAGTTAGATAAAGGAACAGTTCAGTTATTGTATCTCTCCTTTATCATTAAAAACACAATTCTATGGAAATTGAGGGGATTCCCATCAGTTGGGGAATGCCTAAGTAAGTTGTGGTCTGTTAATATAATGGAATAGTATTGTATTATAAGAAATGAAGAGCAGGTGGATTTCAGAAAAACCTGGAAAGACCTACATGTACTAATACAAAGTGAAATGAGTAGAACCAGGAGAACATTGTACATAGTATCAACAACATTGTGTGATGATCAACTAATGATTGACTTAGCAGTTCTCAGCAATACAGTGATACAAGACAAGTCCAAAAGACTCAGGATGGAAAATGCTATCTACATCCAGAAAAAGAACTGATGGAGTCTGAATACAGATCAGAACATATTATTTTCCCTTTTTTTTCATGGTTTTTTCCCCCTTTTATTCTGTTTCTTCTTTCATAATGTAACTAATATGGATGTATGTTTTACATGATTGCACATATGTAACCTAGATCAAATTGTTTACTGTCTTGGGTGGGGCAGGAAGGGCAGAAGGAAGAAAATTTGGAACTCAAAATTTATATAAAAAAGTGAATCTTAAAAGCTGTCTTGGGGCAGCTAGGTGGGGCAGTGGATAGAGCATCGGCCCTGAAGTCAGGAGGACCGGAGTTCAAATTCGGCCTCTGACCAAACATTTACTAGCTGTGTGACCCTGGGCAAGTCACTTAACCCCAATTGCCTAAAAAGTTTTTTTAAAAAAGCTGTCTTTACATGTACTAGGAAAAATAAAATACTATTTAGAATGAAAACAAAATAACACGCTTATAAAATGTACAGTATATACAGTTAATGTTCATAGCTCAATATCTGTAACTTCTGGGTTTAGAAAATGCTTCCTTCTGTATTGTACAGGTTTTCTTATCTCCATTTTATGAATGAGTAAAGTGACTTGCCCAAAGGTCTAAGAGAACTGAGACTCAAACATGATTTTCATGAGGCCAATGTGTATTCCACGCTGTGGGACTTGAATGTTTAAGCATAAAAGGCTATATACCATTTCTCTGGGTATTCCATAGAATCGTAGTATTATAGTGTTAATCACATTCAACAACATTTATTTTAATCTATTATGTGAATGGTACTGGGCTATGAGATACCAAGATGAAGATGAATACATTTGTCCAATTATTTTTTTACCTGGAATTTTGTGGCATCACAAAAAAAATTGTGATGTATCACAAAACTGTATTGTACCACAACAAATTCTGGGGATTTGGAATTTAAAGATATTTATTGGAATGGAAATTGAACTATATTAGAACTTGTTCTTTCTTCAAAGGGAATTTATTTAACTGTGAGTAAAAAAGGATACTTCTCTTTTTTCTTAAAAAATTACAATCCTGTAGCTTTCATTAGAACTTGAACACATTGTACATTACTCAAATACCTACTGATTGTTTGGCTAAACATTTCTAGGAGCTAACAATTAAAAGAGATGGGAGTCTTTGAAGTTCAAAATGCTTTCTTAGGCTTTAATTTTTTTTTCCCGTCTGTAGCAAAATACACACACGTTTGAAAAATCTAGGTACACCAACTGAATTACTGTTTTTATCTATTTAATGTGTGAAGAATTTGTGAAGTGAGTATATTTGAAGCAGTACTGACCTTTTTTGGCTTCTTTAAGAGTTCCTTTTCCCAAGGCCCCATTCTGGCCGTGTGGTGGTTTGCTAGATGATATTTGGTGAACCAGAATTGCCAGTTTCATAAACAAATCTGTACAATGTTAGTGAATCTTTTCAAAGATGTATGATCTGAAAAAATATCCTAAGTTATTACCAGGTATTTAGTTTACCCCATGGACTTGTACCTCTGCCTTTCACACAGAGAGTATCACTCACTGACCTTTAAGTTGGTAATAAAGCCTTGGGATTTTTCTGACTTGCTAAGTCTTAGTAATGCCAGATTTATACCCCCCCTCAAAAGGCACTTAAAACATATTCTTTAAGTAACTATTTATTGACTTCTTCAACCTTTCTAATTGAAAATATTATCGTTCCTTCCCCCAAACAGCTACACTCTACCTCACAGAACATCAACCTGGGACCATCTGGAAATCCTCAGTAGGTTTAATTTTTTTCAAACTATCTTTTTATTGTTAATTGGGGGGGGAAACATTTTAATTTAAAAATAATATAGTATTACACATTTTTATAACTAGTAGTTTAGCTGGGAACCTCAGAAATAATACTTGAGTAAGAGTGAATATTTAGAAATATATTGTTTTTGTACTCCATAAATTATTTAGTATGTCATGCCAAGTTTTAATCCTCATAGCAGTTTTATAGCCTTAACAAATTGGAGTTAAAACAGAATGTGATTGGCAACGTTCTTGTTTCTCTATTTGGAATGGGGATAAAATAGCTTAGACTATAATTATACATGCAGGCTTAATAAAAAATGCTTTTTGTCCTAGGAGACAGTCTTCCCTTTTTATCAGAAAAAGTAACAGGCTTATGCTAAAATAATTGGCTGGTTATTTTGGAGTATTTGTTTTAAAGAAAAAAAGATGTGTTAATTTCTTTTACTTATTTTTATTGATGACTTTTTTTACATTAGGGAGAAAGGGAATAAGCCTTTACTCTGTGTCAGGCACGATACTAAGCAATTTACATATATCTCATTTGATCCTCAGAACAACCTTGGGAGAGAGGTGCTGTTATTCCCATTTTACAATGGGACAAACAGCTTAAGTGACTGGCCTAGGTTCATACAGCTTGTTAAGTGTCTTAGGTTATATTTGACCTGTCTTCCTTATTCCAGGCCCAGCGCTCTATGGACTGTGGCGCCACCTAGCTACCATGACAACGCATTTATTTCTGATTATATACCTCCTCCCTTTCCTAGTGAGATGTCTTTTGTAATAAAGATTTCAGAAGAAAGATGGGAAAAAAGCAAACCAGCAAAACCAACCAGCACATCAGCTATGTCTCACAATGTATCCAGTATCCATCCCCTAGCTCTGCAGTGAAGGGGAAAAGATGCATTTTCTCAGTTCTCACCTTGATCCATTGTAATTATATAGTAATGAGTTTTGTTTTATTATTCTTTCGATTTACATTGCGTTGTAGTCATTGTGTGCCTTTTCATGGTTCTGCTTACTTCATTCTTCTTCAGTTCATATAAGTATTCCATTTTAATTCTCATTCTTATTTTTTATAGTACAGCTCATTAGTGGTCTGTTCTGTTCTGTACCACTGTCAGTGAGCACCTACATGGTGTCTGATTTTTTTGCTACCACAAAATGTGCTGCCATGACGATTTTGACCTCCTTGAAGTATATGCCTAGTATTGGGTCCCCAGAGTCAAAGAATATGGACTACTTAGCTGGTTTTTTAGCATAGATTCCAAATTATTTCTTGAATGGATGGATTAATGTACAGCATCACCAGCAGCATATGAAAAGACGCTTGATAATGAGTTCAGTGAATTCCAGCATTATAGTGGTAGGCCTCTCGAATCTTTCCTATGTTATCCATAATTCTATCTGTATCACTTTTTCCATCATATCGATCTGAAAATTGGTTGGAGGGTGGGTTATCCCAAGAGATTTAAAAGAAAAATGTGGTTCTGAATAGTCCTTTTTAACTGCATGTCCGTAATTGTGTATTTGAAGAATTAATGGTTATATAAATGGAGGAAATTTCCACTCTGGGGGTTTCCTGCACAGACAAAATCACAATTCTGCCTCCTCCCAAAGGATTATGAGCCAAATTAAAAAACATTGTTTAATTTTTTTAAATAAGCCATTAAAAATGTGTTCCCCATCTCTTGCTTGGAAGACGTAGTTAAATTTTATCTCACTGTAATCCATCTTCCACTCAGCTGTAAAATTGATCTATAAGCACTGTGTCACTCCCTATTTAGTAGACTTCAGTAGCTCCCTGTACCTTCATGATCAAAAATAAAATTCTCTATTTGGCTTTTAAAGCCCTTCATAACCTAGCCTCTACCCCATTTTCTAGTCTTCTTACTTACCAGGAACACTGGACATCTTGCTGTTCCTTAGACAAGACACTCTGTCTTCTGACTGAGCATTTTCACTGTCTGGGACTTCCTCCCTCCTGAGCTCCACCTTCTAGCTTTCTTGGCCCTCCTCAGGTTTCAGTGAAATCCCGTGTTTTGTAAGAAGTGTTTCCCAATCGTCCTTAATCCTAGTGCGTTCTGTTTGAGACAATCTTCAATTTATCTTGTATAGATCTTATTTTTTTAATTAATTAATTTATTTTTAGTTTTCAACATTCACTTCCATAAGCTCTTGAGTTTTAAATTTTCTTCCTCTCCCTCCCCTTCTCCATCCCTCCCCAAGATGGCGTGCAATCTGATATAGTCTGTACATATACATTCATATTAAATGCTTTCACATTAGTCATGTTGTAAAGGAGAATTAGAACCAATGGGAGGAACCACAAGAAAGAAAAAACAATAACAACAAAAAAAGAAAGCAAACAGTATGCTTCGATCTGCATTCAGACTCCATAGTTCTTTCTCTGGAAATGGACAGCATTTTCTATTATGAGTCTTTTGGAGTTGTCTTGGATCCTTGTATTGCTGAGAAGAGCCAAGTCTATGGAAGTTAATCATCATACAGTGTGGCTGCTACTGTGTACGTTGTTCTCCTGGTTCTACTCACTTCAGTCAGCATCAGTTTATGTAAGACTTTCCAGGCTTTTCTAAAGTCTTCCTGCTCATCATTTTTATAGTGCAGTAGTATTCCATTACATTCATACACCACAACTTGTTCAGCCATTCCCCAATTGATGGGCATCCCCTCAATTTCCAATTCTTGGCCCCCACAAAAGAGCTGCTATAAATATTTTTGTACGTGTGGGTCTTTTCCCATTTTTATGATATAGATCTTATTTGTACATAGTTCTTTGCACAGTCTCCCCTATTAAACTGTGAGTTCCTTGAGAGCAAGAACTGTTTTTTTGCCTTCCTTTGTATCCTGAGCACTTAACAGAGCCTGGTATATGATACGCACTGAGTAAATTCTTGTTGACTGATTGCATTTTTATCTTGGAGTGAGCATCTTCCTAGTACAGCTTCAGACCAGAGGTGACATCAAACTTTGTAGCAGTTTTTTCTCAACTTTGCCCACAGCTTTTCTCTTTTCCACCCACTAACAGAATATTCATCTGCCAGGTTGTTCCAAATAAAGGGATGGCCTTAGCTTTCTCTCTGATTCCTTTGTTCCTCACTGCCTTCTCTCTCCATTCAAAGGCAGAAACAAAATAAGTTACATAGCCATTCGATAAGTCTTTGTGAAATTGTGATTGTCTTTTCCTACAACTAGAAAAAAAGGTTTATTCGTAGCTTTACTATCTATTCCAAGATTTCTCCTTCAACAGATATTACCAGCTGTAAGTATTATATCCTGTAATGCCAACTCACGAATTTAGTTAGGATGTATATTGCTTTCCACACTGAACTCATTATGTTTTCTCCCTAATCCTTCCCTTGTCCAAGTTTCCCAGTTTCTATCAGAACTACCATCATCTTTCCAGTCGCTTAGGTTCGTAATCTCGGGGTTATTCTGGACTCCTCTCTCTTCTTCATCCTACATGTTCAATCAGTTGCCAGATCTTGCTATTCCTACCTTCACAACATTTGTGGAATCTGCACTCTTCTTTCCAGTTACCCAAATACTACCGTAGTTCAGGCTCTCCTCACCTCTCCTAGGTTACCGCAACAGCTTCCTAATTGGTCTTCTGACCTCTAGTTGCTCTGACCCTCCTACACACTGCTGGCAGACTCCCCTACTCATCCAACTATGGTGTCTCCTTAGTGTTTCCTGGATAAAATACAAACTGCTGTTTAGTTTTTAGAGCCCTACATAGCCTGCTCATAGCTTGTCTTTCCAGCCTCACTGGACATTATTCTTCATCCTACACTCACAAACCACACTCCAGCTCTGTGTGAGTAAGTGCCTGTCTCCTGGCCATTCTGTGTGTCCTGATGCACTTCTTTCTTAATAGCATCCCTCTCTCCCTTTATTATGCAGCTCAGGCACCATCTTCTACATGATGCCCTATCTCTCTTCCCTCCTAACTACTTTGTATTTAATTACTTCATGTATGACTTTATTAATTTTATATTCGTGCTATATTTACATATATACATGTATGTATTTTTAATGTGCCTCTTGTCTTCTCTATGAGAATATAAGCTCCTTACACATAAAGATTGTTTCATTCTTTGTATGTGCATCCATCCCCACCACTTACTGCAGGGTCTTACATGTGGTAATAAATACTTGATTAATGGATTGATTGATATCTTTTTGCTCATCATAATATATTTTAAAATATATGTAAAACATAAGTTTTAAAATATATTTTTATTGATTTTGTTTTTATATTGCCTGAATTTCCCTCTGGATCCCTTTCCCCCCAACCCAAAGAGCCATTCCGTATAATAAGGAAATTTTTTTTAGGAGAGAGAGAAAAATTCTGGACAACCAATAAGTGTATTTTAAAAATCTGATATTATGTGCAGTGTTTCACACTTGTGGAATCTCATATCTCTGTAAAAACAAGGGGTGGGAGTATTTCCTCATATTTCTTCTTTGGGGCCAAGCTTATTCTTTATAACTTTATATTTGTTTTTTATTGTTTTGTGGTTGTCCTTTCCATTTACATTATTATAATCATTATGTAATAAACAGAAATTTAAATTTTTTTAGATTAACAATCCTAAAACTTACTTGGTTTTATTGGTTAAAGACATTCTTAGGTATTTTATAAATAGCTCAAGCCATTATGCCATAAAGTTCAGTGCTAATATGCTACTTACAACTAGGACAGTCAGCTTTTTTCTCACTTAGATTAATAACCTGGTTTATTTTTGTGTCTTTCTTAATTTGTTTCAGTGCCAAACCAACAGATTTTGATTTCCTAAAAGTTATTGGAAAAGGCAGCTTTGGCAAGGTAAAGTATCTCTATTTTCTTATTCAGTAAATTTATTGAACAAGAACTTCAGTGAGCATCTTCTTGTGTTTAGAACCGTGTGGGATTCAAAGTTTTATAAGACGGTTTTTTCCTGCAAGACACTTACAGTTTAATAGGAAAGATAAGATACATGCAGATATCACTAGTATAAGGCACTATTTCACAAGGGCCGTAGAGTAGTATAGAGATAGGAAGGAAAGAAGGAAGGAAATACTTCTAGGGTTGAAGAGATACTCCTTAAAAAAGAAAAGTGATTAAGACAGGCTTTAGATGAGTACATGATTTAAACACGAACATATAAACAAATCAGGAAAGCACGGAAGAAATTACCTGTCGGATTTGTGGATTAGGGGAAGAATACATAACCAAACAGGAAATAGAGAGGTTGACAGGAAGTAAAATGTACTGTTTTGATTACATAAAATTTTAAAAGTCTGTACATACAAGCAAAACAAATTCAGCAAATATTGGAAGAGAAACAGGAAATTGTGGAGGGGGAGAATCTTTGCAGTAAGTTTCTCTGATAAAGTTCTCATTTTTAAGACATAGGGAACTGAAGTCAAATTTATACAAATAAGAGCCATTCCCTGGTGGACAAATGGTCAAAGAATGCCAGTGGGGCGTTTACAGAAGATGAAACCCAAGTTATTAAAAACCATATAAAATGCCCTAAATGACCAGTTATTAGAAAAATGCAAATTAAGACAGCTCTTTGGTACCACTTCACACCCATCATTGCAGAGTTGATAGAAAAGGAAAATGACAAATGCTAGAGGGACTGTGAGAAAATAGGTACATTAATGCATTGTTAGTGCATTAACTGGTCCAGTTATTCTGAAAAGCAGTTTGGAAATATGTCCAAAAGACTATCAAACTGTGCATACCCTTTGATCCAGCAATATTACTACTAGTTCTGTCCTCCCAAAGAGATCAAAGAAAGACAGAAAGGAACCATGTGAACAAAAATATTATAGCAGTTCTTTTTATAGTGGCAAAGAATTGGAAACTGAAATGGTGCCTGCCAGGTAATGACTGAGCAAGCTATAGTATAGTAATATGATGGCATAGTCTTGTGCTGTAGGAAGTGGTGAAGGAGATATCTCAGAGAAATTTGGGAAGACATGTATTAACTGATGCAGAGTGAAGGGAAAGGAACCAAGAGGACAATTTATACAATAACAACAATATTGTAAGGACAAATAGCCTTGAAAGACTTGGGAATGCTGATCAACATAATGCTCACTCACAATTCCAGAGGACTCGTAATGAAATATGCTACGCACCTCAGAGAAGTGATGGACTCAGAGTACAGATAGAGGCTTTGGGGCAGGGTAGATGGGAGAGCCAGAAGTATGGCTAGTACAGGAGTTTGTTTTGCTTAGATCTATGTGGTTGTAAAAAAGGTTTTATTTTTCTTGCTTTCTCAAGTAGGGAGGGGATAGGGAAAGGTGGAAAGAAGAGAATGTGGACCTGAAAATAAAATAAAATAGAATTGAATTTAGTTAAATTCAAACAAAAAGAAAATGAAAGGCATTGGAATGCTTGAATTTTCATTCCACTTGTCAGTATCAAAATAAAATATTATACATATATGTAGTATTCTACTTAGTTGTATTTGAAATTAGATAAATGGTTCTGGGTTCCTGGCATTTAAGGAGCTTACATACTAAATCACACTACCAACAGCTCTGCATATATAGTTAGACACAGTTAACTATATTTATCTTGGGGATTTGGATGAAATTTAAATTGAGGAGTGACTAGAAACTAATGATCATGGGCGGGGAGAACCATCAAAAGTGGTTAAAAGGAAAACTATTTTAAAAGCGCACAAAAATAAGATAATTTGGTTAAAAAACATAAAATAAAAATGTCAGTCATTATCAACTGAATATGAATAAGTAATATAGTATTGATTCTGAATTTTCTTCCATAGCTCAATTTGTCAACCTGCCTCAGCTTCCTAACCGCATATTGCTTTTGTAATGAGATACATCCTGCTTTCTGCCTTCAATCCTATTGAATCTGTTCTCCGAAGTTTTAGCAGTCTCATTGCCAAATCCAGTGAAATTTTCTCTGTCTTCATTTATGTTCTTTTTGACACATCTGATATTGCCATTTATTACCCTTTCTTCTTTTTTGACTTTCATCACAAATACTGTCTTGGTTCCTCTATACTTTTCCAGTGTTTCCTTCATGGGCTCCTGCTGATTAAAAAAATAAATTAAGAGAATATAATCTGCAAATTCTAGATCAATGAGTCTGACTTAAATTCCTGACCACATTCTAAACAGAATGGTTAGGTTGTAATCACAAAAAGTTGACTTGGTTTCATCACGACCAGGTATGCTATGAGCAGCTAGGTGGTCCAGTAGATAAAGCACTGGGCCTAGAGTCAAAAGACTCATCCTCTTGAGTTCAAATGTGACCCCAGACACTTACTAGCTGTGTGACCCTGGGCAAGTCACTTAACCTGTTTGCCTCAGTTCCTCATCTGTAAAATGAACTGGAGAAGGAAATTGCAAACCACTCCAGTGTCTTTGCCAAGAGAACCCTAAAATGGTGTAACAAATAGTCAGACGTGACTGAACAACAAAGTACGCTATATCAACACTTACTCTATTCACAAGGTTGGTAATAAGATTTGCCTAAATTTTAGTCAAGCATTGATAAACTCATGCTATTCTTATGGAAAAGAAGGAGAGATTCAGGCTAACTGTTAGTAAGTTAGATGGATTTAGAAGTGGTTGAAAGGCCAGGTTCTGAGTAGTTATTAATGATTTAATGTTAACTTGGAAGGAGGTCTCCATTAGAGTGCATCAAAAAAATGAGGTTGGCACTTTGCTTTTTTAATATTCTGATCAAAGACTTTGATAAAGGATTAAATTTTCAGATGACACAAAACTGAATGCCCTAGAAGACAGAGTCAGAACTCAAAATTATCTTGACAGGCTAGAATATTGGACCAAATTGAATAAGATGAAAGGTAATAATGAACTACAAGTTTTTTATGACACAGCCTGGGAACATAGCCATTATTTCCAGCTTTGTTTTTATGGGGAAATGAGTTCCAAGTTCCAAATAGCCAACATGCACATTAGCTTTTAAAATACTTCCCTTTTTATTTTGAACTTAACAAACTTTTTCATATACAAGAACAGAAAATAAAATTGCCTATAAAACTGATTCTTTATTATTTTGGGCTTGGGCTTGGGCTTGTTTTTGTTTTTTCCAGCATGTGTTACCAATACTGCCCTGCTTGCTTATAATAACTCTCTCTGAACTTCTTCTGACCCCTTCAAGATTTTTGCAGTTTCGTTGATTCCTTTTTTTCCTTTTACTATATTTCACTGTATCCCCCACTATGACAACTCTCCTTCCTCCAAAATAAAAGCCCTCCTTTATCTAAAATAAACAGGTATAATCAAGCAAAACCAATTCACACATCGGCTGCATCTGAAAATGTTTATTTCATTCTGCACCTTTAGTCTATCACCTCTCTGCCAAGAAGTGAGAAGTGTACTTTCATCATCAATCTCTTCTGGTCATGTTTGGTCATTGCTCTGATCTTGGTCCTTATAAATGAGATTTTGAAATATTCTAGTAATGCTTGTAGAAGAAGGATCACTGGTCTCTTTGCCACTTATTAGCCTTATAACTTAGTCTCCAAGAGATAGAAAGACAAAACTGAAAACAGCCTTTGTCCTCAAGGAGCTCACATAAAGGTGAATAAAAATCTGAAAAATAATAACAGTTGAGTTTTAGATAGCATTTAAATATTTGTATGTACATTATTTCATTTGATTTGTATAGCAGGTAAATACTATGGATATTATTGTCCTGTTACTACAAAGGAGGAACTGATACCCAAAGATTAGTTACTTATCAAGGTCCCACAGCTGCAGATATGTTGGAGGTTAGATTGAAACCCAGGTCACTCAACCCCAAGTCCAGCATCTTTATTACCATACTCTGCTTAGCACAGTGGCTGGCACTAAATACATAGTAAATTTTTAATAAATGCTTGTTGACTGACTGGCTTGTAGACCATATTTTATAAATGGAAGTTTATTTAGCAATAGCTTGTGAAGGATGTTCTGCAAAGATAGCATTGTTTCAGTTGAAAGCAGCCCAGCTCCAAGTCAGCCCAGTTATACTCCTGTGCCAACCTTTTTATACTTTAATTGATAAACTTATATCAGTAGTTTGAGCCACAGTCCCCTGGACCAGTTAAATACCAAGAATAATTTCGTTGCCTTTTTAGGGGAAAAAAATAGCCTCACTTATGTGGCAGGGACCTTAGTAGATGTTGCCTGACTAGCCTAACCTTTGTGGAGTAGCCATTGCTCTTGTCACATTGAAGAAAAACAAATTGGTTTTGAGTAGAGGGAGTACAGAGCAGAATAGCTTCAGTCTCAGAAAGTAAGAGAAGGAAAGTCATCCAAGAATATGTTTAACCCTTTTTTTGGAGGGGGGTCACATATCTTCATATAACTGGAGAAAACTGAGGTTCAGGTATATTTAGAAGAGTTAATGATGTGATCCCAGCAGATTGGAGGCTGTTAGAGGTAAGGAACTCTATAAAGTACAAATAAAGTGGAAACTTATTTCAAGCAATTGATAAGAACATTTTCTAGTAAAAGACAGTAGGGTTGAATGGGTGAAAAGAAGGAAGGAAGAGGTGAAATGATAGAAGACTAATGAAAAGGAGCCTAGTTATGATGTTGAGAATAATGAATTATAAAAGAGGGCATTTAATATATTTTTGTACATTCATAGGAGGAAAAGAATTTCTTGGGGGCAGCTAGGTGGTGCAGTGGATAGAGCACCCACCCTGGATTCAGGAAGACCTGAGTTCAAAGGCGGCCTCAGGCACAACACTTAACTAGCTGTCTGACCCTGGGCAAGTCACTTAACCCCATTATCTAGACAAAAAAAAAATTAGATGCCAATAAAACTGTTTTACCCTTCTCAGCAATACAAGGATCTAAAACATCTCCAAAGGCCTCATGATGGAAAATGCTATCCATAAAGAAGAAAGAACTATGGAGTTTGAGTGCAGATTGAAGCATGCTATTTGCTATTTTTTTTTCTTCTGTTGTGTTTTGTTTCCTCTTTCTGGTGGTTCCTCCTATTGATTCTAATTCTTACTTACAACAACACTAATGTGAAAATATGTTTAATAGGAATGTATATGTGTAGCCTATATCAGATTGTGTGCATCTTAGGGAGGAAGGTGGGGAGGGAAGGGGAGAAAAATTTAAAACTTAAAAGCTTATGGAAGTGATTGTTGATAATTCAAACTAAATTATGTTAAAAATTTTCTCACATAATTACCTTCCCTCTTGGCTTTTTTTTTTAAGAATAATCTCAGTTTGTTCATCTGAAATTTGAAGTTTCAATTAAATCAACTCCAACGTTCATTTTAGTTAATGTTCTGTGGATTTTTTCTGTGTGAGTGATTCTAAACTGTACTTACCAGAAGAGGCTTTTCTGATTAATCCTTGCCATGGAGGAAGTCAGCATGGTATAGTTGCTTACCTGGAATAAAAAGATCACATTTCAGTAGCATTTTAATATTTACAAGTCACATTCCTCATTGTGAAATAGCACCAGTGGACTGGGAATTTGGAAATGTAGGTTCTAGTTCTGGCTGTACTTCAGACGGTCTTTGTAAAGCAAGCATAGGGTGCTTCCTTCTTAGGGGAGGCCTTAGAAACATCCAGTCCAGACTATATGCAGCCATAACACTATTGTAATTGGAAAATATCTAATAATTTTTTTTAAGTACTGCAGAACAGTGATAGTGTTAATGTGTGACTTTTTAAGTCAGTATGTTAGGTTTAAGTCTTTATGTTAGGTGTGGTGGCCTCTGATCTAGTCTGAACATTCTTACTTTACAGAAGAGGAAACTATAACCTGGAAAGATTGGAAGTGACTTACCCAGCCAACTTCATGTAGCTAGGCATCAAGACAAAATCGAGGCTAGAGCTCCATTCTCTCATGCTCCAAGCCCAGCACTCTCCCCTTGAGTGCTGCCTCTCCTAATTTACAACCAGAGCCTTCTCTGGAGCTCACCCACCTCTACTCCCCCTGCCTTTTCTCTTTGTTATACTTGTCCCTCTAAACCTTCCACTAAGCTAAGGGTGTGCAATATGCATAAGTACTGCAGTGCCACTACCTGCAGCAGGGGGCTGCTTCTGGAATAAGATGCTTAAACCTCAAACCGAAGGTGGAAAGAAAAACCTAATTATGAAAGATATGTTTATTTCTATTACGTGTTTATCATTTCCCTTTCTTTGTCTTTCTCAAATACAAATCCCAACATAAAACCTAAAAGGTGCTTTTTAGGAATTTGCTAAAAGAAAGAGAAATTTTAGTTATCTCAAGTTCCATTTAACTTTCTCATTTATCTTTAGTAAGTGAAGACAAGATTATTAAAAACTAATAAAAGTTTACTAAGTAGAAGTGGATCAGAACCTCATTCTTCTCATAATCTTCCCATCTAGTCTAAAGGGAAAAGGAAGGAAATCAGGCAAGTAAAATCAGAAGTTTCACTTTTCAGAACACAAGTAAGCAGTTATCTCAGTCATTTTGTATCTTTTTTTCCAGTTAAAAATTTTCATTTATTGGTGAATGAATGGATTAATGAACAAAGCATATATTAAGCACTTACTGTGTACAAAGGACTGTATTAAGTGCTGGATTTAGAAATAGAAAAGTCATATAGCCCCTGCTCTCAGGGAGCTCACATTCTAATGGGGGAAACAACGCATGGAAGACTTCAGCTGCATGTCAAATGAAAAAGTCCCATGAACCCTAGGGTACAGTGGCAAAACAGATGTTAATGCCTTGTATTTTAATGTTGTTTCTACCAACAAATTAAGTTGTTATTAACAGAATGTTAATTATAATTATTCCTTTATCTTGAAATGTGACAGGTTCTTCTTGCAAAAAGGAAACTAGATGGAAAATTTTATGCTGTCAAAGTGTTGCAGAAAAAAATTGTTCTGAAAAGGAAAGAGGTAAATTAAAAGACTTGTGTATTGTCATTCGCAACTAACCAAAATGTTGTTCTTAGTGTATGTTACAAGTTGATTCTTTTCCGTTTTTTCCAGCAAAAACATATTATGGCTGAACGTAATGTGCTCTTGAAAAATGTGAAGCATCCATTTTTGGTTGGATTACATTATTCATTCCAGACAACTGAAAAGCTTTATTTTGTTTTGGATTTTGTTAATGGAGGGGAAGTAAGTTTTGCATGTAATCTTATTGTGTTTGTTAGCATTTCTAAATACTATGCTATAAATAAAAAGTCTGTTTTTCTGAATCTCATTTACAATCTTGTTTCTAGGTTATCTTTATCAATTATTATTGAACTTTAAAAAAAAATGAGAAAAATAGTTCAGAAAAACCAAACAACATATCATATCTAAAAAGAGAGGGGAGGAGCAGGAACATTTTCTCATGTCTTCTTTCTGGGGCCAAACTTGGCCAGGATAACTTTATTGTAAAAATAATACCAATAAATTCAGTCCTTGGAGTTATAAAATATATGTGTATTACTTTCCACTTTGATCTTAGCATGAATTCTTTTTGTTGACAGCTTTTCTTTCACTTACAAAGAGAACGGTCCTTTCCAGAACACAGAGCCAGATTTTATGCTGCAGAAATTGCCAGTGCTTTGGGCTACTTGCATTCTATAAAAATAGTATACAGGTAAATTACATAAATGTTCTCTCATAATTAGTATTCCTTTTTCCTCTAATATCTTAATTAATGTAGAGGTCTGTTTTTTTTCTTGGGGACAGGGACTTGAAACCAGAAAACATTCTTTTGGATTCAATAGTAAGTATGTTTTTTTTTCTCATAGGTAAATTCCAAAATTCTATTAAAATGTATTTGTGGTTTTTGTGTATGCATCATTCTACTGATATTCTGTACTTGACAGGGACATGTCGTTTTAACAGATTTTGGGTTATGTAAAGAAGGGATTGCTATATCTGACACAACTACAACGTTTTGTGGGACACCAGAGGTAAGAAGGATGTTTCACTTGGCCTTTTTCAGTGCTCTCTAATAATATGAAATCACAAATTGCATATGAAAATCCCCAAGTCAAGGAAATAAAATATAAAAAATATATATGTATAAAAAATATAAAAATTAAATATTTATATATATTATATATAAATATATATTTATCATATATATTTATATATAATATGTATAAAATATATATAAAATATAAAAATTATAAAAGCTGTTGATCTGACTAGAAACCTTTTTTTAATTTTAATTGATTCCTTTGTTGTAGTATCAACTGTATTTCCTATTATACCCTTTCTCCCTCCCATTGAACCATCCCTTGTAACAAAGAATAAAATAGAGGGGGAAAAAACTTAGCAAAACTGACCAATATATCAGAAAAATCTATGGTGTTCCATAGTCATAGTCCCCATAGTCAATTGTTTTGTTATTGCTACACTTTATATTTACATTGTTGTAGTCAGCTGTTAATTATGTGCTAAGGCTGTTGTGAGGTGCATATGATCAACATTTGCAAAACCTTAAATACAGGGGATACAAATACAAACAAGCAAAACAGTCCCTGCCATCCAGGAGCCCATGTTCTAATGAAAACAATACCTAAAGGGACCTTGGAAATGGGAGGGGTAATTCAAGGAGCCATGGTTTGGAAATGGGAGCTGGAAATCAATGCCTGGTTTCAAGCAAGGAAAGCTTTACCGTATTTACCTATCAGAGCCCAGGGTGGTTCTAGGGACAAAGTCCAATGTGGGAAGAGGATAAAGAGGATGAGGATGGTGCAGAGTACCAAAGTTCAGATACCATGGTTTGGAAATGGTGGCCATGAAGTGATCCTAGGGTGTCTTTGGAATATCAAAAATGTTTAATTGTGTTCAGTATGAACAGTATTAAGGTATGTTTTACATTTTTGTAAGCATATTTGATTGTATTGTTTTTCTTTGAAAACTAATTCATTTTTCCATTAACTAGAACATATAATTAACTAGATTACTAGTCAGAGGAATACTTAACAATTGATTATACTGTTTAAAGGGATGGCTTTCTTTTTTTTATGGTGAGGCAATTGGGGTTAAGTGACTTGCCAAGAGTCACACAGCTAGTGAGTGTTATATGTCTGAGACCAGATTTGAATTCAGGTCCTCCTGACTCCAGGGCCAGCGCTCTATCCACTGAGCCACCTAGCTGCCCTAGAAGGATGGATCTTTTTTTTTTTAAACAAAATCTTTATAGTTTTTCCTCCTTTGAGATAAAAATAAAATGCAGTTAAAATACACTGTCTAGGATTCAATTCAACAAACACTTATCTAGATCTTGTTTTGTGCGGTGTGCTGTTCTGGGAATATAAAGATAATCTTTGACTTCATGGAGTTTATAGGCTGGTTCAGGGGGTAATTACCTATATACAATTTACTATAAATTCAAGACAGAATTTGATAAACATAAAAAAGAGATCCATGCAAAGCAATGTGAAAAATTTGATGGAATGGATTGATTGCTTTCATTAGGGGCAAAAGGTAGGTAGAACAGAAACACAACTATTAAGCTCCTGTTGGTTGGTTGTCCTTGGTTCTAGAAGACCAAAATGACATCACTGTGCTAGAGTCAAGTTGCAGTGTGTCTGACCGTGGCCAAACAGACCAGTATGAGCTCAGAATGTTCTATCACAGGTCAGACGTAAATTAGTCTACGTGAACATTTGGGGTGGATTCTCTAAATTTGTGCATCTCGTGTTTCTTTTGAGCTACTTCAGTTCTGCTTTGCTCATAGAGCACAGTACCTTCTCTGATGAAGGCACTCCATGCTGAGTGGTCCTGCGCCAGTGTTTCCCATGTCACACAATCGATTCAGAATTCTTAAGAGAGACCTTGAGAGTGTCCTTGTAGCTCTTCTTCTGACCACCATGTGAGCACTTGCCTTGTCTGAGTTTTCCATAAAATAGTCCTTCTCACCAGCATACGTTTTACATTGGAACAACATGGCCAGCCCATCAGAGTTGTGCTCTCTGCATTACAGAGTAAGCTCCTATTAAATGATAAGCACTATGCTAGGTGCTGAGCTACATTCTATTGGGGTGGGAGTTGGGGGCTGGGGTGGGCATGGAGGAAGGAAATGTGAATGAATGTAGTGCCTGTCTAGCACTGTGCTAATAATCATTTTACAAATATATCATTTTTTTTTTATCCTCACAACAACCATGGGAAACAGGTGCTATTATTATCCACATTTTACAGTTGAGGAAACTGAGACAAACAGAGCTTAAGTGACTTGCCCTGGGTCACAGAGCTAGTAAGACTAGATTTGAACTCAGATCTTCCAGCCTCCAGGCCCAGTGATCTGTGTGCTGTGCCATCTGGCTGCCTAATTGGGGGAAATAGCATAATCACAGATAAGTAATTGCAAAATATACACAAAGTAAATGCGGAGTGATGGAAGAAGAACAGTAGCAGCTCAGAGATCTAAGATTCTAGTGTCAAGTGAGTTTATAGAAAGCTGAGAGATTCTGCAAGGCAGAAGTGAGGAGGAAGTGCATTCCAGATGTTTTTCAAAGGCACAGGAATTGGAAATAGGGATGCTTTGCGTGGATCTCTCCTTTATATTTATCATGTACACAGCATAGCAAGTTGATAGATTTTCTTGGAACATAGGATATATTCATTCATTCAATAAACATTTACTAAGTGCCTACTATGTGTCAGGCACTATGCTAAGCACTGGGGATACAAAAAAAGAGGCAAAAGACAGTCCCTGCCTTCAAGAAGCTTACAATGTAATGGGGGAGACAACATACAAATACAATCAGTGCTCAACTTTCCCAGGGGGATTGGGGTGGTGGAGCAAACGTTCCTAGAAAATACAAAAGTAAAAAAACAGGAATGTTGATGTGTTGAACCTATAGGAAATGGGAGGTTAGGTTCCCACGATCACCAAAAATTTTAATCTTTTGCAAAGATTGCTGAAAATACACTTTTCTGCGTACAGTTCTTTATGACAAAAAATTAATCCTGATAATATGAACTCTTCCTAATTCATTAACCATGAAATAACCTATGACATGCAACACACAGAATAAAATTGGTGACAATACTATTTTTCTTGCTAGTAATTCCCTAGAATTCTATGACTTTTTGTGCCAACATCTCAATTGAAAAAGAAAACACTGATTTCAGATAATATTCACTTTTTATAACATGAAATCTATGGTACCATAAATACTGTACAGCAAATTTAGAACTAAAACATTTTTAACCTGAATCTTACCTACTGCTATATTAGATGGTAATGTGAGGATGTTGTACTGTATGCTATGCTGCTGTACACCTCTCTACCTTGTCTACCCTCTTGAAACCCAAGGAAGAAATTGCTGGGATTTTAGTCTTTGCTAAGGGATGGCAAGGTCTCAACATCACCTTAGAGCCCAAAGGACTTGCACTATTCTTTGATGGCATAATTGTAACACAGAACTTGAGTTTTAAAAGCAAACAATGTAAATATATAGTGAATGCATGGGGAGCTCTTTCCTATATAGAATGAAGACCATTGAAGTGCCTAATGGGATATTGGCCACAAACTCGCATGCATCGTGCCTCTTTTTTTTTCTACTGCACATAGCCATGAATGTGTGAGGTTGCTGACATGAAAGTAAAGATGAGGTTACTAATAAAATCACATGAATATTTGAAGTTGAGAAAGTTAAACACATGAATGTTGAAGATTGACTGCATGCAAAAAGCAGTCTATGTGCTGGATAAATAGGAAATAATTAAAAGAGGGAAAGCACGGGAATTACATAAAGAAAAGTAAGGTGTAATATCCTGAAAACATAGCCTGGAGCTATAATTAGCAAACAACGTATTGTCCAGAAGAAGCCTCTGGAATGCTATGAGCAGGATAGTGACCTGGCCAAAACTGCTTCAGGAATATCAGTTTGGCAGCTTTATGAGGGATGAATCAGAGAGGGGGCAAGCTGCAGGCAGGAATCCCAGTTAGGAAGCTACTGCGATAATAAAGGTGAGAGGTGATGAGGGCCTGAACTAAGGTGAGAGCTGTAATATGAATACAAGCTTATATTCTATCAGAAGAGACCACATGTTTATACATATGTGTGTGCTTAGTAGGGCAGCTAGGTGGCACAGTGGATAGAGTACCAGGCCTGGAGTTAGAAGACTTGAGTTCAAATCCAGCTTCAGGCTTTTAATGGCTATGTGGCCCTGGTCACTTATTTTCAGTTTCTTCATCTGGAAAATGAGCTGGAAAAGGAAATGGCAAACCATTCCAGTGTTTTTGCCAAGAAAACTCCAAATGGGGTCATGAAGAATCGGGCACAACTAAAACAATTGAACAACAATAAATTTAGGCAGCCAGACTCATCTTCTGAGTTCAAATCTGGCCTCAGGCACTTACTAGCTGTGTGACCCTGGGCAAGTCACTTAACCCTATTTGCCTCAATTTGTTCATTTGTAAAAAGAGTTGGAGACTTCAGTATCTTTGCCATTTCATTTTTCGTAAGTTTTTAAGTCTTAAAAATTGTTTTTATAATTACTTGTTTCACTCTGCTTCAGTTCATACAGATCTTTCCATGTCTTTGTTTTGTATGTTTCTTTGAAATCATCTATTTCCTCATAAATATTCCATCACATTCATGTACCACAACTTATTCAGGTATTCCTCAATTGAAACTATTATAGTAACACAGTCCTGGCACGTAGTCAGCTTAATAGTGCCTATTAATTTATTCATTCTTACTATTCTTACCTTGGAGAAAAGGTTGTCAGTAAAGTGGTTAGAAATATAGAATTATAAACCAAAATCCAAGGGTTAGAGGAATAGAAAATAGTTAGGGCCATAGGCAGGGTCCATTATGTAGGCCAGTAGCTTCAGTAACTGGGTTGGTTAAGGGAGTGGGCATGTGGTTGTGGGTATTTTAGGCTGAAATAAAGGAGGCTGTAGAAAAGAGAGACAGAAGATACATGAGAGAGATCTATTGATTGCAGTAACATTGAAAAGGAGGTTGATGGAAGTAAAAAAAAAAGATTTGAGGTGATAGCGTCAACAGGATTTGGCAACCAGTTGAATTTGAGGAATAAAGAGAAAAGCTAATGGTGACTCTTTATATAGATAATTATAATCCCAATTAATAGTGCCTTCCAGAATTACTGTAGATAAAATGTTGAAAACATGTGGTGAATGAAATAGAATCTGCAAGTCCATAGTCCAGAGTAGAGTCTTTTTCACTATTTTAACATATACTTAAATACTTAAAAGTGGAAACAAATGACTCCATGAGAAAAAAAAAAGAAACAATAAAACAAAGTCAAACAACTGAAAAAATAGAAGAAAATGTGCACTATCTCCTAGAAAAAAAGAGCTAGATAATTTAAGAATTATTGGACTATCTAAAAGCTGTGATAAAAAAAGATCTTAGACATCATATTTCAAGAAATTATAAAGGAAAACTGCCCAGATATCTTAGAACAAGAGAGTAAAGTAGAAATTGAAAGAATTCACCACCAATCACCTCTTGAAATAAATCCCAAAATGAAAACTCCCAGGACTTGAACTCAGGTCTTACTTGCTTTAAAGGCTGGCTCTCTATATACTATCCCATTTTACTCATAGTCAGTACTTAATAAATATTTGAGTTCAATTAAACTTCTAATCTTTCACCTAATTCTTAAGTCTGTTTTCAGCCATCCTTGCTGGGTTTATCCATGAGAGAATAATTTATTTGTAGTTTCCCAGAATAACAATGTTTTTCTTAAAACCTTTTTTTTTTTGAAAGGGTAAAACATTTTTTCCTTGGAAACTGATAGTAATTTTGTGATCTGAAATTACTAAATACTATTTTCTGTATCACACAGCACTCGCAAGTGGAAGTGTTTTGAGTTTTACCCCCCCCCAAAAAAATGTATATTTAACATGGAAGGAGACTGTGCTTTGTACTAAAAAAGCCAGTTCTACCATATGATCCCTAAGAAACTAAACTTTGTTTCATTATTTTGATACTTTAAATGTAAATAATGGTTACTATAATGAGTAATTGATCTCTAAATATTTTTGGAAAATAGCTACTATTAATTACTAAGTAAGAATTAAACACTGTAAATTTGGTTGACTTTTCCTCTTCTTTGAAAAGTATTGTAGTTTCCAACTAAAGTCTTTTAATGCCCTGTGGGAAAATAACTATGCTAGCTGACCACAAGCCCTGACTGATGCACATATATAAACTTAGCCTAATGCTATGTTGTCCAGAGGACTAGTCATCATACATTTAGGGAATCTTTACCAAAAATTTGGTGATGCATTTTTTTTAAACAAAAACAATCAATGCATCAACTACTGAGGCTTAAAAAGGATGCGGTCTGCTTTAGTGATGAAGAGAGTATTCATGCTGAATAAATCATAGATCCTTGATGTGTAGTTGCTGAATGAAATCCAGGCTTTCAGCAAGTAAGAAGAATATGATTAATTCTGAGTTTCTAGATCTAAGTAAAACAGGAAAAAATGTCCTCTAAGACTTTTGCCCAAAATGTTTTTTCACTGCTTACTTAGTCTTTTTTAATGTAATTTTTGTATTTGTTCTGAACTTTAAAAGCAGGAGCATTTCTTCATACAAAGAACAGAAAAAGAAGATTACATATGATACCACAGGTCTCAGGTCCCTTAATTTTAAAACTTATGTAATAAATTCAACGTGTGTTTGTTTCACAGTTTTCCTGTTTATGTATGTCTTCCCTACACACATACACACACACACACACACTACACACACAAAATTTTTAAAAATGCACATACTGTAACAAATAAACATGGATAAGCAAATTTATTTAATGGTGTGCTGTCTTCTTCTGGGTCTATTATCTAATAATTGATTATGGTCCTATTAAGTTTACTAAAATGATCAGATGGCCTTAAGCTTAAAATTCATTAGGTGATGAGCCTAAAGATCTAATATAAGGCTTTCCCAACTGTTGAATTATGTGGGCTAGTGGGTTTTGAAGACCGGTAGACCTTCAGGACAACAGCCTTCCTCCCTGAAGCTCAAGGACATTTCCATGGGGAAGAAGGGTACCAGGACCAACCTTCTTCATCATTCTCATGCTTCTCCTCCAGAGACTTGTGGTATCATATTTTCTCAACTCAACCTCCACACCAGATTCCTTCTTACTGCTAAATATCAGCTGCTTTTAAACAATCATTACCACTATTTGTTTCCCAATATATATACACTCTGATAATTGCTGGGCTTCTAAAAATTGAAAAGTGCTTATATTCCAGCAAAAGTTTGCATATTCTTCTATAATAGTATACATATCCAAAAAATGAAAGTAGTAGATTGGTTATGGTAGAGTAGAAAAGCCTATTTTTTTAATGATAGAATAATTGAGCCATACTCATTTTCATTTCTAAAGTAGTTTTACTGACTTTGCATTAATGATACTTGCTTGAGTAATTAATCTTTAATGTTTAATCTTCTATGTAGTACCTTGCACCAGAAGTGATCAGAAAACAGCCCTATGACAATACTGTAGATTGGTGGTGCCTTGGTGCCGTTCTGTATGAAATGCTGTATGGGTTGGTATGTATTATTTATTCTCCTATATCAATTTTAAATAATTGTGGCTGATTTTTTGTTGTGAACTGCCAGTATTTTTGGCAAGTGGGTTTTTAGGGGGTTGGAATGGGGGTTGGCAGATAGAGAAAGGCAGCCAGACTGAATGACAAATTAACAACAAACGAAAACGGAAGTTTAGTTTTTTGTTTTAGTCATCAAGTCTAATTCTACTTTTTTGATTATGTTTATTTCACAGTCATCTTGGTTATTCCCATTACTGTTTTTAATGGAAATGGATATTAAAATACAGCATACTCATTTGATTAACTTATTATGAAATTTGGAAGAGTCATACCCTTTACCTAGATCATCCCTTATCAGATTCTTCTATTAGAGAATACCTTCTAATTTCATATGTAAATTCTAATTTTTGTTATTTTAAAACACATTTAACTCCATGGTTTCCCAGCCTCCCTAGCACCTGAGGATTTGTCAGATTTAAGATCTTGAAAATAAAAACATAAGTAATCTAAGTATTCAGTATGTATGTCACAGGATTATCAGATGTGCTTGGGACCTAGTACCAGCAGAATAGCAGAAGGGCTGTAATCTTGTGTACTCAGCCTAGATAGCCCTACTTATTGCAAGAATATGGAAGTCTTTTCCATAAGAAGGAAATTGGGAGATACCAGAAGGGGTGGGATAACACAAAGACTTAGATTCTAAGAGATCTCCAATAACTAAGGATACTCTTTAGACTTCTTATAAATAGCTTCAGCATCTTTTTTTTTAACTTCTGTCCCTGAATATATATCCTGAAATTAAAAGTTCAATAGAATTTTACCTATATTGCCAAAAGATGGCAGTAGGCTTTACATTTTTATCTTTCCTAGATTTCCCCAGGATTTTCTCCCTTTAAAAAAAAAAGTTAGCTTATCCTCAAAAAGGATACTTGGAAGTTGGTTGTGAAGGAGTTTCTCCTTAATCTTCTCTTTCCCAGATATCCCCTATAGGCAGCTTGCAGTAGTGGTCCCCAAAGGGGACAAAAAAGATGTCAACTAGAGTCTTTTGGAACGACTGCTTCTGATACTGCTGCTGTTTCTCTTAACTACAATGTTGAATATACAGTAGACACTTAATAAATGCTTTTGTGATGAGTAAAGGCACTCATTGGATGCCACCGGGAGGAAGAACTTCCTCTTCCAGGAGCAATGCTACCATATCTGTTGTCAATTGATAATACTGGTTTCTGCTACACACAGATTTTTTTCTTTTAATGTTTTGTTGATACATATTTGTCTTTTATAATACATTACATTGTTACTTCCCAGTGGCTCCAAGTACACACTTAAAAATAACAAGTTTTTAATATAAGAAGATATAATAATAAGGAAGACAGTCTTGCTCTGACTTTCTTCTGCTTGAAGGGGTGACCCTGCCCACCAGTTACAGTTCTTTAGTTGTACCAATAATTTACATACATTGATAAACAACTTAATTCTCCACTTTAGTTTCCCCATTACTAGTAGTTCACAATATGAAATATTTTAAGCCCTTTGAAGGAAAAAGATGAGAAATGTAAAATAATAATGTTGACTGTGAAGTAAGAAATATACAGTAGAAGCCATTATATGTCTTTTGAACACATAATATAATTGCCCAAATGAAAATATATAGGCAAGCTTGTTAAAATAATTTACATAAAATACCAAGAAATCACACTTGGAAATTCATTTTAGTTAAAAGGTAAAACTCAAAGAAATTCTCATAACTTTAACTCTTTTCCTTTTTCCACTGATTAATTCCCTAAATGCTAAATGTTAAAGGAAATTTTAGCATTCAACATTGTTTTTTTTTACTGATAAACTTAAATTAATTCCTGTATCTGAATTGTATTCACATTTTTTAAGGCATCTTTATCATTGCTATCAGAACTGGTCAGAAATTCTATCTTCACTTCACTTCCACTGGAAATTTCTTGACTTTTCTAACTCTTTAAACTTTTCTTTAACTAAGTCCCATGTTTGGTAGAAATGGTCAGCACTTGGTTTAATTTTCAATCTCAATAGTCTTATCCATACAACTAACCAGAAGAAGACATGGTTCAATATCAGGAAACACTTAGCCAGAGCCAAAATGAGGTAGTATTTATTCTTCTTCCTGTTGATCTCCTCAAAATGTTAGTAATCAAATCTTTTGACATTGTTTCATGTAATTTATGAGATAGTAGTGTTAAAGTTACCTATGTAAAAACAATGTTTTTACACATATGAAATGAGTGCAATTTGTAACTCTTTACATTTCTTCCTTTTTATAATGTTACATTTCATATATCAAGATGTTTAATGCTGGCAGCTGTACATTGAAAACTGAACTACTACAACACTAAAATCTTGAAAATCACCTTACAGTCCTTTTGAATGAGTATTATCAGAGAGACTATTGTATTTAAAGAGCAATGAAGCTGAAATTTGTTGTGAAATCTGTTCTTGTTATTTTTATTCTAGAATTTAACACCAGTCAGCCAGACAGGAATAAATAAGTGATTAGCTGTGTTATGAGAGTCTTTACTTCAATTTTGTGGTTGAATTTACAGATACCCAGAAAGCTCTGTGTTTTGTGAATGACCAGGCCACTCCCCAAATTTCTTATAGTGACCACTCTGGAGGGACGGGTGAGAACTCAGATAGAGGTTTTAGGCTTAACTAGAAATGAGATAGTTGGGGCCCAGGTATTTTTAGCTGCAGAATTTTAGCCTACTTTTGGTAACCTCAGCTATTACTTAAATGTTTTTCCTTTTGCCTTTGTGTAGCCTCCATTTTATTGTCGAGATGTTGCTGAGATGTATGAAAATATACTCCATAAACCCCTAAATTTGAGGCCAGGAGTGAGCCTCACAGCCTGGTCCATCCTAGAAGAACTTCTTGAAAAAGACAGGCAAAATCGACTCGGTGCCAAAGAAGACTTTGTATGTAATATTTTCAATAATAATTTTGTTTTTTTTAAGAAGATTATTAAAAGAACTTAGATGCATATTTATTAATGGCTAAGGAAGATGTCTTCTAGTTTTTCTATTTTATTATTTGTGATATCCAGGATTCACATTTTTGTATATATACATATATATTTAAAATATACACACACAATATGTATATAGACATAATATATTTATATGTATGCAGATAATGACTATATGGAAACATACCCTTGAAATTGCAAAAAAAAAAATTGGTATCTTGAAATAATCTATTAAAGAATCATAGCCAGAAAGCAGAAGTTTCTTACAAGTCATATGTCCTCTCCCAACTTTTTTTAAATTAAATTTTGTTTTTTGTTTTTCCAGACAAAAAAAAACACTGTTTCCCTCTCACCTCTATGTCCCCCTCACCCCACCTTCTCCTAACCATTGAGAAAGAAAAATCCCACACTACAAACTTAAGAAAAACAAATTCTCACATTGGTCATATAAAAAAGAAAGTCTCAGGAAATCTCTCCAGTGTTTTTATGTGATGATTTTGTCATCCTCCTTTTCTACTCTTAAACCAGTCAGCTGTTCCATATTCTGTTCTCCTGGAGTGGTTTGCCATTAACCCACATACAGGTTCCTCAGGAGACAAGTAAGAGGATCTTGAACTGCCATTTCTTTGAGAACTTGCTACATTTTGTTGTGATCCACACAGTCAAGGGCTTCAGTGTAACTGATGAAACAGTAGTAGATGTTTTTCTGGAACTCTGTTGCTTTTTCCAAAATCCAGCAAATGTTGGCAATTTGGTCTCTAGTTCCTCTGTGTTTTCAAAAACCAGCCTGCACTTGTGGTAATTTTCAATTCACATATTGCTGAAGCCTAGCTTCCAGAATCTTAGGTTTGTCCTTGCTTGGCATATGAAAGGAGTGCAGTTGTTGGAAATTTGAACATTCTTTGGCATTGCTTCTTTAGGACTGGAACATAAGTTGACCGTTTCCAATCTAGTGGCCACTGTTGAGTTTTCCAAATTTGCTGGTTGAGTGCAACATTTTAACGGCATCATCTTTTAGGATTTTAAATAACTCAACTGGAATTCTGTCACCTCCACTAGCCTTATTGTTAGCAATGCTTCCTAAGGCCCACTTGACTTCATTCTCCAAGATGTGTGACTCTAGATCAGTAACCACACCATCATGATTATTGGTGATGTTAAGATATTTCTTATATAGTTCTTCAGTATATTGTTGCCACCTCTTCTTAATCTCTTCTGCTTAAATCTATACATTTTTGTCTTTTATCATGCCCATTTTTGGACAAAACATTCCCTTGTTACCTCTAAGTTTCTTGAAATCTGTTGTCTTTCCCATTCTGTTATTTTCTATTTCTTTGCATTGCTCATTTAAGAAAATTTTCTCATCTCTCCTTGCTATTCTCTAGAATTCTGCATTCAGTTGAGCATATCTTTCCCTTTCTCTTTTACATGTTTTCCTTCTTTCCTTAACTATTTAGTAAAGCCTTGTCAGATAACCTTTTTGCTCTCTTGCTTTGGGATGTTTTTTGTTGCTGCCTCCTGTACAATATTTCAAACCTCTGTCCATTGTTCTTCAGACACTCTACCAGATCTAATCCCTTAAATCTATTCATCACTTCTACTTCATATTCATAAGGGATGTTAGTTAGGTCATACCTATGTGATAGGCCCAATAGTTTTCCCTACTTTCTTCAATTTAAGTATTAATTTTGCAATAAGAAGCACATCATCTGAGCCACAGTCAGCTCCAGGTTCTATTTTAACCAACTGTGTAGAAGTTCTCCACATTTAGTTGCAAAGTATATAAGCAATCTGATTTCTGTATTGACCATCAGGTGATGTCCATGTGTAAAGTCACTTTTTGGGTTGTTGAAAAAGAGTGTTTGCTATGACCAGTGAGTTATCTTGACAAAACTCTGTTAGTCTCTGCCCTGTTTTATTTTGTACTCCAAAGCCAAACTTGCCTGTTGTTCTAATTATCTTTTGATTTCCTACTTTAGCATTCCAGTATCCTATAATGAATGTGACATCTTTTTTTGGTGTTATTTCTAAAACAGGTGTTGTAGTTCTTCATAGAACTGAGCGACTTTGGCCTCTTTAGCACCAGTGGTTAGAGAATAGACTTGTATTACTGTGATGTTAAATAGTTTGGATTTGAACTTTGGATTTGAACAGATATCATTCTGTCATTTTTGAGATTGTACCCCAGTACTGCTTTTTTCACCCTTTTGTTGATCATGAGGGCTGTTCCCTTTTTTCTAAGGCAGGCCTGCACAACATACAGCCCACAGGCCACTTGCAGCCTGCCAAAAGATTTCAGGAGGCCCACGAAAAATGTAGAGTTGCCACTGCACACTGTCCTATTTGTTAGGCGACCCACAGCAACCATCAGTCTGTCTCTATTATAATCTGTCTGTGGCCTGAAGTTTAACCTATTTTAATTTTAGCCCCTACTTACTGCAGAGTTGTGCAGGTCTGTTCTGAGAGATTTTTGCCCATAGTAGTATATATAATAATCACCTAAATTAAATTTATCCCATTCCCATCCATTTAAGTTCACTAACACCCAAAATGTTGATGTTTGAATTTTCCATCTCCTGTTTGACCACATCTAGCTTACCTTGGTTCATAGATCCATTGGAACGTTCCAGGTTCCCATGCAATATTGATCTTTGTAGCATCAGACTTTCCTTTTGTCACCAAACACATCTACAGTTAAGCTTCCTTTTGGCTTTGGCCCAGCTGCCTCATTCTTTCTGGAACTACTTGTTCTTACTTGTCCTCCGCTCTTCCCTAGTAACATGTTGACACCTTCTGACCTGAGGGGCTCATCTTTCAATGTCATATCTTTTATAATTTTAATACTTTCCATGGGGTTTTCTTGGTAAAGATAGTGGAATGGTTTACCATTTCCTTCTCTAGTGGACAAATCCTACTAATTGTGTGATCTTGCTGAAGTCACTGAGCCTCAGTTTTCTCATATGTAAAAGAGGAATGTTAGTATCTGTAGTGTATTACCTCCTAGGATTCTTGTGAAAATCAAATAAAAACTATCTATTGCACTTTACAAACCTTAAAAGCTCTATGTAATTGTCAGTTATTACCATTATTATTAAATGAACTAATTTTGTTTCATTGAAGGAAAGTATAATATGATAAAGCCACAATATACACTAAGAAAAGCCCACTTAAATGTAATTTTTTTAAATATATGAGAGGGCCAGTAGATACTTGAAACATTTAGCAACTGTTAAATTACTAGCAACGGATTAAAATTCTATCAGTAAACACATTACAGGTAATTATACTAACCACAGGATAATGGTTGTATTAAAGAATTTAAAGTCTGTTTCCCAGTGTTTTGATTTAGTCATGCCTCACATCAAAGGTTAGTGACTACTAAAAAAAAAAAGTAATAGTTGTATAGCTTCTGTAATGAGGAGGCAACTTTTGAAACTTCTTAACCCATACTTTCTTATAGCCATTCCACTTGGGAAAATGCTTATAACAGCAAGCTTCACTTGTTATGTAGTTGGGACAGAAACATTGTGTAAAGCTTCTATCATTTATCCAGGATAGGTTGTTCTCTGTTTTGGAAAGTTTGTTAGGAAGTAGTTCACTGACTAACATGTTTTCCATTCATTTTACCATTCTATGTCCTTTGGACTTTGACTTAAACCCAGATGGAGGAAAAGATCATTGAAATTGGCCCCTTATTTCTTTTTTTTTTTTAGTGCCCCTCTTTAAATTTTTTTTATTATGACTTAACATTCAGCAACAAACATCAATATTTCAGTATACAAAGAACAGAAAAGAAAGTTGAAAACATAGTTTTCTCTTACATAGTTTGGGTTTTCAAAGTATGTATTAAATTTTGCATAATAGCAGTAAAATTGCCCTTTTTTCACCTTCTGAACTTTTTTCTCTTTTCTTCTTTTTCTCTTTTCTAAAAATATATCACTAGTGCTCATCACTACCCACTAATTCACCCTCCCTCTCTTTTCTATTTCAACACTTTACATTTTTATTAAAATTATTCACCCAATGTTTTGTTAAGTGCCTAGAACTGTTTTAATAATTCGGGCTTTAAATAAAATAAATTCTATTTTAAAAACCAGGGTCGGGAATAACTAATATAGCAAACATGTTATATTACAGTGCTGTTAATAAATTCACAAACTAATTAGAAATGTGCTCTTGTTAGTTACTTTTACAGTAACTTGTAGGAAATCATTAACCAGTCTGGAATTAGGCCATGGGTACATAAATTTTTTTTTAATGCTTGGTCTGATGCTTAGACAAAAAGATAGAGATACAGCCTCTAGGCTATTTCATGCCATTTGGAAACTAGAGACATTAGAATTTCCGACTCCATTCCTTGTACATACTGCCCTGCAAACAGTGCCTTTGCTTAAGTGCAGAAAAGTAGTAGTTTTGTGCTTTTGTTTGTTTTATTGATGCCATTTGTTTTCATACCACAGTCATTTCTAGATACACCATCTTCTCCTCACCCCACATTAAAACCTCCCTTATAAGGAAGAACAGTTGAATAAAAAATAACTGATAATGAATAAACTGACAGTTTATTCAAAATTCTTCCTTCATAGGTCCCTCCCCCTCTGTGGAGAGGGTGGAGGAAGATATTTTTCATGATCTGTTCTCTGCAGCCAAGATTGGTTTATAAATATTTATCCAAGTTCAGCTTGCTTTTAATTCTTTTCATTGACATTGTGATAGTCACTGTGTATATTATTTTTCTGGTTCTTCTTATTTCAGTATGCATCAATTGGTAGAAATTTTCCATTTTCCTAAATATTCATCATTTCTTACTCTGCAATAATATTCCTTTATATCAAATGACTACAATTTGTTCAACCCTTCTTCCAGTTGATGGCTACACACTTTGTTTCCAGGTCTTTACTACAATAAAAATACAACTAGAGGCATAGTGGACAGAGCTTGGAGGCAAATGTGGCCTCTGACACTTACTAGCTGTTTGACTCTAAGAAAGTCACCTAACTTGTCAACCCTGGTTTCCTTATCTGTAAAATGAAGGTTTGTATTCTTTGATCTTCAGGGTCTCTTCAAGTTCTAAATAAATGATCCCGTGAATTAATGAACTAATGAAGCATTAAGTGCTTACCATGTGAAAGCACAGTGCTGAGTGGTAGGAACACAAATAAAGAAGAAAAATTGCCCCTGCTCTCCAGGAGTTCACATTCTAATGGGGAAGAAAACACATATGGAAGGTAGAGATGGGAAAGACCCATGGTCTTTAGGGTGAATATTTTTTTCATTTTTCCTATAAATATGTTTGTATATAATAGACCTTTTCTTTCTTTGCCCTCCTCGGAAGGTGTATGCCCAGGAGTAGAATTACAGGGTTGGAATATTTAAACAGTTTAGTCATTTCAGAACATTTGGACCAGTTTATAGCTCTGCCACTGATACAATTAATGTTCTTTTCTTTCCAAAGCCTTTCCAACATTGGCTATTTAAATTTTTAATATTATCTTTGCCAGTTTCTTGATATAAAGTGAAATCACCATTGCTATTTAAACTTACATTTTTTTCCTATTATTTGGAGTTTGTTTTCTAGTGATCATTGACAGTTTGCAATTCTTCTTTTGAACTCTCTTCCTATCTTTCTGTATTTATTGCCAAATATATGCGTCAGCTTCCTCTGTATCTTGCATATCTAACTTTTATCAGTGATATTTGAGGCAAAGATTTTTTTTTCTCACTTCAGTTTTAGTTTAGTTTTTCTTCCCAGTACCACAAAATAATTCTAACTCTGTAACAATCAGCTGAAGACCAAAGTCTCTAGGCATCCTCACTGCCTCAACTTTTGATATACTGGTGTAAGTAATCCTGAAATGTTTCTTTATAATCAGAGTTTGATGATAGCGTGTTTATACTTCCACCCCTCTGTATATTTTTCCCTTAGCTCTTGTCTAGAAGAAGTTTGGAAAAAGGAAATGGATAATCTGGTAAATTTGGGAGTAAATAGTTGGGTTGCCCAGAATTAGTTCAGTGATTGCTTATATTATATACAAACATTAACAAAATTTTCTTTTTATTCCAGCTTGAAATTCAAAATCATCCTTTCTTTGAATCACTCAACTGGACTGACCTTGCACAAAAAAAGATTCCACCACCTTTTAATCCTAATGTGGTAAGTTTAATATATTCACATACCTTCTTATATCAATATAGGAGCAGAGCTTTATTGTATTGCTACTTTCATCCCATCAGATCTCTAAGTCTGTGTGTAGTGAGATGGAGTTAGTAACTAAATTTGTGAGGGGGGGAAATATATATATATATAATTCAGCTACTTACCATAGTCAGTCAGACCACAGCAATTTTTTCAGTTAAAGAGAGTCTCTTTCAGCAGCTAGGTGGCAAAGTGGATAGTGTACTGGGCCTGGAGTCAGGAAGACTCATCTCCCTAAGTTCAAGTCTGACTTCAGACACTTACTAGCAGTGTGACCCTGGGCAAGTCATTTAAGCATGTTTGCCTCAGTTTCCTCATTTGTGAAATGAGCGAGAGAAGGAAATGGCAAACCACTCATGTATCTTTGCCAAGAAAACGCCAAATGGAGTCATGAAGTCAGACACAGCTGAAAAATGACTGAACAATTGTGTCAAGTGTTCCTCTAGCACAAGTCATTTTACTCATGCTTTTCAAGTTTCATTCCTGAGTACCTCTGTGAATCTTGCTATTTATAAAACTGTTCTTTTAGATTGGCACAGCTAAAAATGTCTGATAGGTAAGCTTATGGGCCCATTCATAATGCCCATTAATCAGCTGTCAGAATGTAGCTGGGAACCTATACCTTCTTTTGTAACATTATAGAGAAAAAAGAGACCAAAGTAACTTTGCTAAGTTTAAGTACCTCTCCATCGCTACATCTAGATCCTGCTGCATTGTAGGGGCTGTGCGAAGAAGCTGTAATTTAGCAAGTATTTCATTATCTTCTACAGGCAAGATGTTTACAGATATAAGTGTAAATAACAATATAAAATGATCCTGTAGAATTGGCAAGGCAGTATATAATTAATTTTATATCTCATGGATCAGAAAGGAAGCAGCTAACAAGGGACTATTTCTCTTTCTCTTTTATTTTGACCAGATTTCATCAATGCCTGGTGAGGAACTTCCTCTACCAGCACAGATCAACACCCTTTCTACTATGTAGAGTCTTAAAAAGTTGTTGTGGGTATTAAGAGTTAAATGACTTGCCCAGAGTTCCTCAGTCAGTCTGTTAAGTGCCCAAGTTGGAACTTGAGCTCAGGTCTCCCTGACTCTCTTATATTTGCTTATTTTCTTTTTGTTCTTCAGTTGTTTCAGGCATGTCCTACTCTCTGTGACCCCATTGGGGTTTTCTTGGCACAGATATTGGAATGGTTTGTCATTTCCTTCTCCAGCTCATTTTATAGATGAGGCAACTGAGGCAAACAGGGTTGAATGACTTGCCTAGAGTCACCTAGTAAGCATCTGAGATCAGATTAGAACTCAGATCTTCCTGACTCCAGGCCCATCGCTCTCTCTCCACTGCACCACCTAGCTGCCCTAGTTACTTTCCTTAACATTCAGCAAAAGGAATAATTGTTGTTCAGGAAGTTAGTGTTTAGCTATTGACAGAAATTAGCTCTTTAACAAAGAGGGAGTTTGCTGGACAAACATAAGTATTTCCTAAATAAATATGTCTGTCTGGAATTTAAGCCCCTGGCTTCTCTCTTCCCCTCTCCTTTATTCATTATTCTGTTTAAAAGAATGCCTGTGTTCCTAGCTCCAAGCATGTGATTATAGTTAATATGGTAACCAAACCATAAAAGACTAGCACACATGAAAATCCTGTTGGACCTCTCTGCTTTAAATACATTTTCCAAAATTTGCTTTCCATGTTTAACTTATCAGTGAGTCAGTGAGTCACTGTTTTAATTAACCCTGAACCCCTCCTGGTTTATTTTGTTCTTAAACTAGACCTTTGATTTCCTTGTTATGTTAGCACTCCCAGTGAGGAACTTCCTCCACTGATGCAGATCAGTACCTTCTATGTAACTGATGGTCTTAGGCAGTTTCCTGCTGCACTAAGAGGGATTTGGTTTAGAGTTATAAAGCTAGGGTGTATCAGAGGCAGGACCTGAACCTGAGGCTTTGGATTCTGAAGCTAGTTCTATCATTGCCTTTCCCCCTTTTAACCCTTTTACACTAAAACATGTTTCTGTATATTGTGTTCTGTATATTTTAAGTATTATTAGTGTTACTCTAGAACAAGAAAGAAAACTAAGTCCCTTCAAGTAAACTACATTTATGTAGCTAAGATATGGGATATCTTAATGGAATAACTATACCAGACTATAGAAGGAGGCATAATTGATTTTCTTACTTTTGCTTCTCGTCTTTAAGGAAAATGTTTTTAGACTGGAAAGAACAGGAAAAAATGGCATATAGGAAGATGATAACCAAGAAAAGCATAAATATATAATAAGAATGCCTTTAGATGCCTTTTCTGTAGTATTTCAAAGTAGAAAGGCTATTAGATCTGGAGTCAGATTTGTTACGTATGTGACATTGGACAAGTTACTTCATCTTTACGGAAGTCATTTTCCACATTGGTAAAATGGGGAATTTAGACTACAGAATCTCTAAAGATCCTAGCCAGTTCCAAATCCATGAGCTATGATCAAAAAATTATAGAGGAAAAGTAAAATTACTTTAGGGATGAAAAAATGTCCTGATTTTCAAAACAGAAAAGAATGGAGTGTGCAAATTATAGGCCAGTGAGCTTGATTTGGATTCCTGGCAAAAATTCTCTCATGTATCATTAAAGAACTTCTTGGTTAACACCAGAAAAGGAAGCAAGGATTACAAAGACCCCAACATGGCTTCAACAAGAACAGCTCATACCAAATTAACCTCATTTTTTTTTTAACAAATTTGGTAGACTGATCAATCAAAGGAATTCCGTAGATAGAGGGTTTACTTAGATTTTAGCAAAGCATTTAAGTCTTTTATGGCAATCTTATGAACAAAATAGATGTGGGTTATGTTAGTACACAGAATAAGTGGAAGTTTAATGGCCAGATCCAAAAGGCAGTCATTAATTGTTTTTATGTCAACTTGAAAAGAGTTCCCTAGAGGTCTGTGCCTTGCCGTATGCTGTTTAGCATTTTTATCGGTTATTTTGATTAAGGGCATAACTATGTCAGCCAAGTATTTATCAAGCACCTGCTGTGTGCCAGGCATTGTGCTAAATAGTGGGGATACAAAGAAAGTACAAAAGAAAGGCCAGCTCTCGAAGTGTTCATAGTCTAGTAGGAGAAACAACATGCAACAATATGGATGTATATATGTATGTATACATATACATATATGTATATATGTATGCTGAATTGGAAATAATCAAGAAAGGGAAGGCACCTTAGTGTTAAGGGGGATCAGGAAAGGTTTCTTTGTAAAAGAAGGGATTTTAGCTGGGATTTGAAGGAAACCAGGCAGGGAAGGAAATAAGAGATGAGAAAGAAAATTCTGGGCATGAGACAGCCAGTAAAAATGCCTGGAGTCAGGAATTGGAGTATCTTGTATATAGCTAGCAAACGTAGCAGATTTGTAGATGACCCAGTTCTGGGAAGGCACTGTATGCTGGAAAAGATTCAAGAAAGTCTTGACTGGCTTAGACCAATGAACCAAAACAAACTAGGTGAAATTTAATAGACAAGGAAGAAGGAAGATTGACAAAATGACAAAATAACCTGATCTTAGGAGACTTGTTGAAATTATAAGTTGAGCCTCTCCCCCCCAAAAAAAAAGTCTGATAAATCCCCAAACAAAAATATCATTGACCTTTTGGAACCTATATTAGAAGAGCTAGATTCTTTTCTTGTAACGGGTAAAACAAAAATATTGCATGGTCACTCAGGAATGGGAGTGGCATTGGATAGAATTTTATATCATCCGGGAAAGATGTAGATATAGAGGCATGGATATAGGCTTAGGATGGAGACAGGTCTGGAAGGTAGTGGTCACCATGGAATTGGGAGTCTGGAAATGGGAACATTCTAATATAAAAATCAGAATAAGCAAAAACCAGAATAAAGAATCAGCTAGTTCAGCAGAGAGGAAATGAAAAGCAAATCATTAATTTATACCACCCCCTAAAAAACAACCCTTAAAGTGAGTAAAAGTTTGTGTAATAAAAACATGGTTTTATTGTTCATGAAGAGATCTAGAGAATAAAAAACCAACTAGTTTTAGAAATCTCTTTTCATATTTTTTGATCCGTAAAAACTCTTATTGCCAGGTTTGGAAAATCTTGAAATTCATGTTTCACTTCTATTAGAAAGCCATATTTAAATCTTAGAGCTAGCTTTTATTTGCCTGAGATTGAGTGATGGAGAATTGAGTGTGATGATGGAGGGGGAATGCAATGTGGAGAGAGGTAGAAAAAGGAGGGGTAAGGGGACCAAAGGGAATAAGTGTTTGTGTAATGCCTACTATACGCCACGCACTGTGCTAAGTACTTTACAAATATTATCTTACTTGATCCTCACAACAATCCTGCAAGGTAGGTACTATTATTGGCTTCATTTAACAGTTGAGAAAAACAAAGCAAACAGATTAAGTGATATGCCCATAATCACACAGCTAGTAAGTGTCTCAGTCCAGATTTGGAATCAGGTCTTCCTGATTCCATTTCCAGTGCTCTACTCATTTTGCTACCTAGCTGCCTTCAAGAAAAACGGGGGGTAGATGTTAGATTCTTACTGTCACTGCAAGTCTAGGTTGGCTTGGAGATAATTTAGGTAAGAATTCAGGATCTATCCCAGAATTGTTGTGAAGATCAAATAAGATCATATTCACTTAGCCAATTGCCTGGCACATAGTAGACAGTATATAAATGTTTTTATCATCATCTAGATAGGCGAGCACTATTATTTTATGAGAAAGAAGTAACACATTGCCATCTATTGTCAGTTGTGAAAATTGTCAGTGTAACTGTTTTAATCTGTGTGTTTGTACCTGTAGGATTAAACTTGATAATCATGACCTCCTATACCTTCTTATCACAATCTTAATGAAGAATCTTTCTTTTTTTCTACTCTAGTTTAGCCCCTCATTGTAGCTCCAAAGAATGCATTGATGGTATATTTTTTATCCCCCATTGCTTTCATTATTATTTCTTTGCATAGCATCAATAGGATTTCTTCCTCCCCAGCTACTTTTTCAGCTACCTAAGGATGGAAATATCCAATTTCATTAATAAAAATAGGGGTTTCCGTTTCATCAGTGCACTTTGTCGTATCTCATACATTAAATATTATGGCCAACACCTAGTTAAATTAGTACAGAAAACTATCCTACTATGCTTGTTGCTCCTATCAGGATCCTGAATTCTACTATAAGTGTTGTTATTCAAAGCAGATAAGGTTTTCAAAATAAAATGCAAAAAAGTAGACTAGGGAAAAGATAATACAGGAAAAGAAGAAAGTATGGCAACTGAAAGAAGAGAAAGGCATGGCAACTTTCAGAAGGATTTCTTTATAAAGAAGAAATTTACAAATACATGTTAGATGTCTAATGAAATGATTAAAGTAAATGAAGATTAGACAAATAATAATATCTTTTTAATATTTTAGGTTGGACCAGATGACATCAGGAACTTTGATGCAGCCTTTACAGAAGAAATGGTTCCATATTCTGTTTGTATATCTTCTGACTATTCCATAGTGAATGCCAGTGTTTTGGAGGCAGATGATGCATTTGTTGGTTTCTCTTATGCACCTCCTTCTGAAGATTTGTTTTTGTAAGATACAACATTCAGAAAACACCAAGGAAGTACAAACCCTAAGAATCAAAGTGAAGTTTTTCTATATGGGAAAGTATTCCAAAATGTGTCTTAACTAGTGCCTCATTTTTATATGTAAAGTTAGAATCTTTGAAAACTTTTTTCTGCTGTACATGAAAAAAAAAATAGGGCATTTCAGAAAGTTGAATTTAAACTTTGTTACTCCTGCTTATTGAGATTATTTTTAAAGAAATACTTTACAGGCTATTCTTTACATTGAACTGTTTTTAAGCAAAAAAATGTTTGCTGTTTACTGTTGTTTTTCCTTATTGGTTTACACTAGTATCTGTCCAGGATTAGCTGTTTTCA